>NW_010103956.1:24668-108733 GCF_000699245.1 Pterocles gutturalis | reverse complement strand
CCCAAACCATTCTATGATTCTATGGTTATTCAACAAAAATACAATTCAGGCAGGTTGCACTTTTAGTAAAAAAAAAAAAAAAGTTTTTCATCTTTTACAGGCTTATGTAGTTAAGAAACATATAGTGTAATGGGAGTGCTTCTTGATCAGAACAGTACATTGTCAGATCATCATATGAAAGCAGACACAAGCAGTAACCGTATTTTCATTGTACTCCTGCCTTCGATACTGTGCGTTATTTCCATACTTCACAAGCATTAAAATTTCCCTATGTATTATGTACACTATAACTCCCGTGCACAAACAAAAAATGTGCTGAAAAATGCCTTTTCTAGTCAATTTTATTTAAGAGAGGAAAGGCGTAATTTTCTGGAAATGTTGATAGTTACCCTCTTTGTACAGTAGCTCTTGCCAATTTAAATTTTCAAATGTATTTTATACTGTTAGATGCGAAGGGAGCTATCAATGGAAAGCCCCCCTCCTTCTCTCAAAGATTACAAAAGTTTAAAGAAATACAGCATTAACATTTTAATTATATATGAAAAGAAAATGTCAGCTGATTGTCTTGGAGACTGAAGTCCCAAGATTTATTAAGTATTTAAGTATTTAATACTGCACAGAAGTAGAAAAGTGTTATAGAGATCCTACCGGCACGTATCAAATCTGATTGGAAGAAAAGCTGTTAAGGAAAATGAGAATAGTTTTTCTATTACGCCCTTCAAGTCCATGGCCTTTTTCTTGTACAGCCAGGCATGAGGAGAATCAATTCCAACTGCAGAAAAGGTTCAATGTGTTGTAATCCAACCTTTCGTTTTTAAAAATACTGAACTGACCTAATCCAAAATAGAAACTAATTCTGAAAGGGTTTAATTTTAAGGTTAAGCTTGCTTGCTGACAAGAAAAGTGCAAAAAAGCACTTGCCATTAGCTATTCTACTATATTTCATGTTACCCACAGAGGATTTCTAATGCCATCTGCCAGCTAAAAATGGTATTCTGTTAGGAATATATAATACACAGAGTATTGTTCTTAAAACAATTAAAAAGGTCTTGTATTCACCAAATTTGGAAGTATTAAAGTTTATGAAAAGGATTTCTCCTTGCCTATAGAAAAAGAAAAGCAAAGGAATTAAGACTTACTCCTAGTTTCTAATTTTAGTCCTAGGCAGCCTCTTTTTCCTACTTACTTCAAAAAAAAGTCTCTCAAATGTATTACTGCAATTTCAGTTAAAATAACAGAAGATAGGTTTTGTGCCTCTCAAAATCAGTCTTGGTTCACTCGTTTTAGAAAATGTTGCCAATCCTAGAATTGCAATAGTTTAAAAGCACACTTCTGTAGGCCTCTGTGGATGTGGTAATGCTTTCCTCTGATTCAGAAATGACTGGCCATGCACAGCTGCACCAAAAGGCATTCAGTTACCAGGGCAGAGGACGCTGCCTTTGCGCCCGTTCCCTCTTCCTCTGAGCCAGCAGAACTGGCCTGCAAGGCAAACCTGATCTGTACATCGCCAGCTGGACCTTTCCTAAGAAATGCCTTGCCAACATCCTAGAAACACCCCCAGAAGTGACTTGTCCTTCTCTAGCTTCTCCTTTTTTCTTCCTGCTATTCAATCCCAAGTCTATTTTACTGCAAATTAAACTGATAGCCCTTCTCTTAGCTGATATTAAAAATTCTTGATTCCCATCCTTTTACATTACACCTTTACACTTGGGAAAATGTGACTTTTCCCCTCCTCATTGTTTTCTTTTTGAAAATAACTAGCCCGCATTCCTCTTCTTTATTCCTAACCCTCTGATTCTTGTTTCTCTTTTCTGGATTCTCCCCCATTTATTACATCTTTCTGAAGAGTGCTAACCCTATAATGAATACAGGATTCCAGTTAAGACCTCTGCAGCATCAAGCAGAATAAAGCTTTGTATATAATGATCCTTCTAACACCTCCCAGGGTGAAGAAGTCACATTATTAACTCCATTATTGGTGGCTCATGAAAACCTTCAGAGCAGTGTCCATGCTAAAGTCCGAATCTACAGCAGAGCCAAATTTACCTCAATGTCAGTTCTTAAATAGGAATTTTTGTTTCAGACTCCTCTCTTTATATCAACAAAACAGAAATTAAAGACTAGTATTGTGATTAAAATCAATACCAAAATGACTGCATTAATGAAAATAGTTTTGCCCTCATTATTCTGCTGTTCAAGAAGATAACCAATAAAGAAAAAAAATAAAATCCCTAGTCCCGCAAATGCCGAATAGGGATGGCTTTTGGACACTTTCACTTCTCTTGGTTAACACAGGGAACTATATGTGTACATGAACATGCACTCAATAGCTACAAAGACAAGAGAGCTGAGATCTGATTAGAGATGTATTTTCTGCTTCTTGCTTTTTGTTCATAAAGTGAGAAGTGGAACAGGCAGCTGGGTTATTTAAGGCTGATTAAATTTCTGACTATACAAATATTAAAATTTGTACACTAGACACTTTGTAATTGACAAGGGGAATGGAATAGAAGCAGCACCCAAAACCTGGAGTCCGACAAATCAGACACCTGCCTGAATCATAAAACAGTTTCTAAAAGACAGACCTGCAGTAATCTGATGTTTCTGTAAGCGTCTGGCTACTCTTCAGACTTTTGCTGTGAAATACAGCTGCATGTGTTCAGATAAGTCCTGGGTTTTAGATTCCAGAGTCCAGATTCCTATTTACCATATCTTATTAGAATGAGGAAGATGTCCTGAAAGCAGTGGAGACAAACTAAGTTTTCTTACTGATCTGTTCAAAGACAGCTTATAGAAGATAAAATTTATTTACTGACAAACTTCTGGTACTATTTTATCATTGTCTTAGTTGCAAGCTTCTACTCAGAACCCTATTTTAATTAGCATTTTGCAATGGAGCAATGAATGCTAGTGTTTAATACTATTAATGGATAATACTGCTCACCCTGGCATTTTTTATTGGAATAATTCCACTATCACCTAAAACTATCATCTGAATGACCTAGATTTAAAATTTTCAAAATTGTTTGAGTCACAGTAAGTTATGCAACCAAAGTCTATACTTATATTTGAAAAGATTTAAGAAACAAATTGTGAAATCTGATGGCCTCATTGAGAAGTGTTTCAGACTGCTTGTGATGAATTGCTAAAGGATACAGAGCTGCTTTTCTGCTTGTGACAGTTAATTCTATGTCAAAATTGTGAGTAAAGATATGACTCAGTTTTCTTTGCATGATTTTTAAAGCTTTTGTCTGTTCCAGTCATCTACTCTAAGGAAATATGGAAATCCTGTTGCCTTTTATGTATGTAGTATGTTGAGTTCCTATTTTTTGGGCATGGGAAAAGAAAAATATTAAAATACGTTGACTAAAACACCAACAGAAAGTAGGATCAATCAATCATTTACCATTTGCTTTAATGAAATGACATCAGCTGAACTATGAAGATATGGTATGTGATAACAGCTGAAAGAAAGGTGTTGATAAGGGCTTGGCAAGCCTTATTCTAAAGCTGATAAAGAGCTGATTGTTCAAAAGATAAAGCAGTGTTGGTAAAAAGCCCTTCCATATAATGGAAAAAAAGCAACAGGAAAAACGGAGAGAGATGAGTAGGAAGGAACAGAAAGTTTCCTTCTTCCTTTTCACTGGAATGCACTGTCATCATTTATCTTTTCCGTAGTGCATCCATATGAACTAAACTTCCATCACGTTTATGGGGACAGGGCAGGTTTCTTTATATCCTGACATTTCGATTTTCTCCACCCCCATTGGCTCCATCCCTAAGAAGCAAGATTTTAATGTTTCAGAGCTTCTAAAAACTGTTCTGCATTAGCTTTTATTTTTCTTTTATGAGTCCAGTAGCCTACTGTGCCATCAGCTGACTTCCACTTTACCAGCAGGCAATCTCATTTCCACTCTGTCCTATGCATTTTACAGGGCGTCAGTAAACTTAAAGTAAGATGAATATTGTGGGAAATGAATTTACAAGTACTGAAAATGAGAAACACAGAAGATCACAAAGACCGCACCATCTGTGCTACTTTGTTGTACTGCACAGAGGGACAACTGCAAATGAAATTCGGTGTAGAATGAAAGCTTGCTAATCCCAAATTGATAGTTTGTTCTTGGCACAACCTTGTTTTCAAAAGAGGCCAGTTTGATCTCTGACTGACCTCATTTTCTTGATCTGGCCTTGGAACGGAGCTTTGACTTTTTAATGATGTGCCAAAATACAGAATTCTGTGTTGCTGTGACTGAACTGGGAATGGGCTAAAGGTTTAACGTACATAGCTTTATTTTGATCTGAAGCATGACATTCCGGGATGACCTTTAATAACACTTCTGCCAAGAAGCTCCACGAGGGAACTGAATTACCTAAAAAACACCTTAGCAAACTGTGACAAACTAAACATAACTAGAAAATAACTGTCAGCTGCAACTAGGAAACTATCAGCCAAATTCAGCCCAGTATTATTTACTTCTGCATTACTCCATTTTATACCTGGGACAGGAATCTTAGCAGAAATCCCAAGGTTTTGCTGCTAGAAGAACTTCTGCTGCCCTGTAGCAACCAAAGCAATAAATCTTTAACTGCTCCTTTTGAGCTGTTTGCACCTTTGCAATTCCTGTTATTCTACCTGAACTGCATTGCAACATGTGCCCGCGGCTGGAACACGTGTACTGCCGGCCATAACCCTGCTGGCTTTTTATGTCTGCATTGTTCCATGTGGAGTCTAAATCATGATTTCTATGTGTGTCAGTCTATGATATTGTACAGTATTTTCCTTGAGAGTTTAATACTGAAAGTGGAAGTAGTTTTCTCTATGTCACTGATGCAGTAATTAATCTCATCTTAACTATTATTCATACTATTTTTTTTTCAAAAGATCCCTGTCATATCGCTGCCTTATTCAGTCTGTGTAAGGATACTAAGAATATAACTTGTTCACTCCACTTTGTACAAAAGGCTGGTGCTCTCTGCTGCTTTTGCTTTAGTGTAACCTTTCCACTACATATTTGGAATTACTGATAAGACTGTGCTTTCAGGGGAATGTTTATCCATATTGTCAAAGATCTACCAACTACTTAGGAGGTGGTCCTGCATTTAGGGAGGGAAAAATACCTCAGGGACTGGAATTTTATGGAAACCTTTTTTGTGAGAGAACTTCTGTTTTTTACATTTGGAAAAGTAGTTTTCTGATCATGGCTTATTTATTGTCTTTATTTGTAGTGTTTCAGTCAAAATAATTTCCACGTTTTCCTGCAGCTTTTTTGCACAGGATGTTTACGAGGAGATTAGGCAACAGTGAAGCAAAAGGCATAATACAATGCTTTGAAACAAAACACCCCCATAAACTATGTTTACTCTAATATCCACACCAACAGAACAAGTTGTGCTCGTTCTCCACCAAATTTATCAGACCATCTGCCAGTGATACGACCAGAATGTAAAGGTCCACTGGAACATTCATCTGCACAGAAGGTTCATTCCCCTAAATTTAATTCAGCAGTAGTCAAATAGTTAAGGCTTCATTTTTAACAGTGCTTTTTAAAGTCTACTTTTGGAGATACAATATTAAACCAATTTTTTTTGACTTATGCATTGAGATTCTTAATACCATTTGGGAGTGAATCTCTTGTTTTCTACAAAGAAAATAGTAACTAAAAAAAATCCCATTATCACATTTTTTTCTCAAATCTAATATTAAAATCATAGCACTTAAGAAACGTCTGAATTGTTAGCCAGTGTTGCTTGGGTATTCTACAAAACTCCAAAGAGCTAAATAAATTTACACTGTCTGAAGATGTGGCTCTGTATACAGAGTGTATTTCTAAGACTTGATCAAAAATAACAAGAAGACTATATTTTAGATTCACTAGGCACACTGGTAATTTTAATCTCACAATTTTTGCCATCCTGTTTTGGTGACTAGGGATTTAAAGTGGCAGGAATACATAGCTTATTTGTTGGAGGTAGATGATTATGTAATTTGGCTCACACAAAAAATACCCATGATAGTAGAACTGGTATATTTGTTAACGCTTAATTCCCCAAATCTCTGCGTAATGTAATAGCAATCTGTTGTTATGAGATTTTGTAGAAATCTGATCCTGGACTGGTGACTTATAAGTCAAAGATCAGCTTGGGGCAAATGTTAAGACAAAGTTGAAATTTACTGTAACTGATTATAGGGGAAAAAAGTCCAGTAACCACAGATTAAAGAATGCTATATAATTCAATATATTAACATAGGGTATGTAGTAATAAAAATATGCACCGAATAAACACTCAGCTGAAGAGAACCCAGCTTAGCTGAACATATAATAGGTACATGAAAGAGAAAATGGAAAGATAGCAGTAGTCCCATATGCTGGTCCTGCTTGGCTTATAAAGAAATCAGAGAACATGTGTAGTGAGAGCATCTTCCTGTATCACTTTAAGTGCTAGGGAGGGTATTTTCAAGAGGAACTTTTCCTGTCATCGTAACAGCACAACAGCTCATGGTGGCCTCCATCTCTGGGGTATTTTGTGGATACTTCACTAGCTCTCCAGACCATCACACCTATTACATTCCAATAAATTTAGTTATTCTGCAAGCTATTTTTAAGACAACACCTGGATTTAGAGAAAAAAAAAAGCCACATATTTGTCCATGCTACGTTGCTGTTCCTTCTTCTCACTGGCTTTCTACAAGAGAAATGTATTTAGAAAGACAGTAGATAAGAAAACAACTGCATAGGTCTTGCCTGTCAGGAAATACTCTAAGGGCACATCCAGTCATGCAAAGAGGAATCACATTAGTGAGAACCCAAACATGCCCATATAGAAAAATACCACTTAGGGTCCTAGAAGCAATACTTCTTGCACCATTGTACTAAAACAAAACAAAACCAAACCCCAAAGTGGGTAATACCAGACAATTCTCCAACCAGAGTAGATTGCCAGATATATTCCTGCTCTGTTTCTCAGCTGGTTTGTACCACTGGATGCCCATATTTCATTTCACATCTTTTCAAAAAGAGGTCCTTGATAACTAAAGAAATATAAATGGTTATACCCACAAATCTGCCTTAAAAAGATGCCTTTTCAAGTTTCAGAAAGGCATATCAGTTGCAACAATCTTACCTTTTATTTTTTTACATCTTTCTTGCAAACAATCATGCAGGAGTGGTTAACAACATTTTGTTCCTGTAAAGCACCACCCTTCTGAGAATGTCAACGTGCTCTATTAGGAATAATTGATTAGGCCTCACACTCGTGGGTTGGGTAATAAATGTTTTATCTCAGTTTCAACAAGGAGGAGTCAGAAGTTCAGTCATTTGCTCAAGGTCACACAGGAAGCCTGACAGAGCTGAGTCTCAGCTGTCCTCACTATCATCCTACCAGATAAACACTGAGAACTTCAGAGATACAGTGCTCAGAAAGAATTACCTATAGAAAAGTCCATAAAGTAACAACATCTAGTGAGATAGCTGCCAACTATTCATTAATGTATAGCAGTAAATCTAGAACATCTTATTTCTTTTATGTGTTACCTGAAGAATAAACTAGGCACAAATCAGTTGTTTAGTAAAAGGCCACAAAATCAATACTGACAAGTTCTGCTTTTTTTTAGTATAGCTTATAAGGCAACACTGATGGTTAGACAGAGCTTTTGAAAGGCTGGTAATGAACACTGCTGAAAATATGAGACCTTGGATGGGAACATAAAGGTATATAAAGCCTAGAATTTAAGATTACACAGCTCAGAAAATGGAAATCTTTGAAATCTTTCCTAATTAAGAGTGATTGTTTAGTATCCTCTGCATGTAGATGAACCAAAGGATTTTGTTATTCTAAGTTTCCAAAAAAACTGCCGACAAATGTTAAAATAATACAGCTTTTTCTTCAGAATTTCATTCAACAATGACCATGGTAAAGACCGAGTTGTGTTGATTTTGTTTTAATGATTTTGGAGTAACCATAAAATTAGATGAAACTTAAACAGCAGATACAAATGCCACACACGGTTCTTGATAGAAGGAAGAGCCTGTATCTTGGGAATCTTACTTTTCACACTGTGCTGCCTGTTTGTAGGACCTGTTACTACTGAGTGTATTGCACATTATGGTTATTGTTGTTAAGTTTTGTCACTGATGTCTAAGGTTACCATTTTTCAAGCCCCTCTTACCTTGACTGCATAATTGTTGAGAGGATCTTTTGCATAAGAAGCTGGGTAGTACACGGCATCGCCTGCCTCACAGCACGGCTTGTCACTGGTTAGCCTGAAATCCGACCAGCTGTCCACCCCGAATCGCAGCTGGTCTTTTTGTCCGGCCATGAACAAGTCTTCACATTTGAGTGCCAGCTTCTTCAGTGAATCGGCATGAAGGCTTCGGATTTTACCTACCACCTCTTCTCGGTTTTCAATTCCTCGATAAAGTGCTTGCCTTTGTGGCTTCTGGACACCTTTGCCCTGCTTAGTCTGTGAGATGCGTCTCCCTGTCAGAGACTCCATGCTATTAGAACACCGGTCCTTAATACTGATAGTGGTTAGGCTGGAAACACTGTTAGTTGCCGAGGTGGTTGCCCTTAGTTTTTCTGTAGGCCTGTCCAAGGAATCCCCCGACTCGTTGTCCAGCACCTTGAGCTCCAGGCTGACCGAGGAGCAGGCACTGCTTGCTTCCCAGTTGGTGTCAATGTCATAGGTGGGATTGGCCATAATGCACAGGTTGTTCTCCAGAGCCTGCTTCTGGAGATCTCTGGGAGTCGGCTCTGTGTTAGCTCTCAAAATTGTTTTCTTTGGCAGTGGAGGCGGTGTTGGCTGTAAGTTAATTGTTTCCTGGTCTACTAGTCCTCCAAAGGCAATGGCATCATCCAAAGCTCCCTTTGGCTGCCTTGGCTGTTTCGGAGGTATCATGGCCGCTCTAGACTGTCCTGTGTAATAAGAATAGTAATAGGAGATTAAAGTACTTTGCATCTGCTGCTCATATTTGCACTCTGCAAATAAGTTTAAGGAAGAAAAAAAAAGATGACTAGGACCCCACCAATACTGGAAGAAAACCTAAATACATATCTGAAAAGATTAACTAATTAGAAAGCAAACTGACCAAATCAGCATCGTGTGTCAGCGCTAGCATTACTGGCATTTTACGTCATGTGGGATTAATGACAAAAAGTGCAAGCAAAAACCAAAAGTCAATTTCAGTAATTATATGCAGCCTCCTGTAATTCCTTCTGCAGTCAATTGTCTAGAATAGTATTCCTTACTTCCTATGCAAACGTGCTAAAAGTAGGGGCGGATGCTGCTAAGTGGTGCCATGTACTGTTGCTTTGAGAGGTGCATTTCTCTGGCAGGTGAGGTGATCTTTTCTAATATATCCTCATAATAGTCTGCAAAGCACTTGGGATCACTTGGATTTGAAATGTGCAAAAGAGGCTGAAAGCAGTCTTTCAGAATGTAAACTAGAAAACTTCAGACACAAATTGTAATTGAGATACTGGTCACAGTTGGAAAGTCAGGATTGCCCTAGCAGATCCATGAGGTGAAAACAAGGAAGTTAAGCCAACTTTCACTCAAGATGACAAGTGTGTTGCCACTGCTTTCAATGAGAGTAGGATCATATTTTGAGAATACAAAAACATCTGTTTTGCCCTACAATTTAAAATTCGCAATCCCTCCCCTCAACCATACCTTCTCCTACCCATTTCCCTTAACTCACTTGCCATGAGTACCTTTGTTGGCAATATTATGTTCATAGATAACCTGGCCCAGATTCAGTCAAGAGATTCCAAACAGCAGGTTACATACATGAAAGTGTGGGATTTCCACTGACAGACTGGTTTCAAATATCTGTGTGTTTCTAGGGAAGACAAACTTCCTGTCATGTGTTTTGGATGGCTATTACAGAGAACAATTACATTTTATAACTGCTGGAATCCTTGGAAATGAAGAATAAATACATTACAATAATATGACAGAATAAAAAACCAATAAACAGACAATACAAATGACCAACTCGCTGCTCTGGGACAATTAAACAGTTGTTACTCATCAAAATGAGATTTTTCCAGTCTTAATAATCAACAGCTATTTTCAGAAAAATTATTTTATAATTTTTCTACTACTCCTGTGAGGTTCATTGACTATCATGGTAAGGTAGGAAGCCAATTTTTACAGTTGCAACACAGCGAACATGAAAGGGATGCTCTATATAATTGCAGCTGAGCATCTTTTCTAATAAGGGAACAGCACGTAGAAAGACACTACGACTATTTATAATATGTGCTGAATCCTTGTGAAGAGCAGACTGAACTGGAGCACTGAACCAAACTGGGGGGATGTCAGATTCAGAGTTGAATTACATCACTTTGGTCCATAATTAATAATAAATGATTTTGCAGTCTATGAAAGGGGAAAAAAGATAGCTTCCTTTACACTTTAAGATAAGTTGGTACAGTTTTTATGAATACTACAGAACCTAGTTTCTAGGCCAGGATGCATAAAAACCTGGAACGCTGGGTTTGAATGATGAAAAGGACTTCCTAATTTCAGAAGATCAGAGAGGACTGTATTTTTAAATGTATCCACAAATGGAATAGCATTGCCTCGCCTCTTGAATTCTTAACAGTCATTATCTTTTCAGTCATTCCCAGGAGACGACCTCACAAATGGAAATTGTATCTCTATCTTTTGTTTAAACTCAAGAAACCCTCAGAAGACCTTGTAGATTTAGTGATAAGCTTGGATATTCCAATGTTTAAAAACCTGAATTTTGAGCAGGAAATTCTATTAGCTTTGTACATGACTGATCATCAGGGAAGATTGCGTAGGACTACTCCCCTGGGTCATCACTTTTTAGCTACCACAAAGCAAAGATGTTCAAAGGCTAGAAATATTGGAGAATCCCTGCATACTTCTCTCAAATAATTGTCAAAGTTGCTTAGAAAAACATAACTCAGGGAACCCTCTACTGCTCCTTTCCAATCTTGGTGTTGCAGGGAGCATGCTCTACACTAGCAGCTCTTCCTCCCACCATGTGGTATGCTGCAGCACGTAACACTGGTGCCAGCTGAGCAGTACAGGAACTCTATCAGGTACCTGTGCGGAGACGAAGAGTGACATGATTTAGAGTCAAAAGCAGAATTGGTATCTGCATGCCAGACACACATCCAGATGCCACAGTCTTTTGCATAATCCTGACACAAGTTCATTTCTACTCTGTATCCAGTTTTCTTACTCATCCAAACACGTCTTCCATGATTGCTTACTCTTACAAAATCAATGACCAATGTACCTCTCCCCCCGGCAACATTCTGTGTTAAAGATCACTTGTCTGTTTTCTCATTCTTACCCTCTTCCCCACTATGCTAAAACAGCCTAACATTTTGAGAAAGGCTGTTCTTCCAGAAGGCAGTTTCTACATACGTGTTCTTGTGTGACTTGCTAATCCAAGGACTGCACAGATGCTAGAGGGAAACAGCAAAAAAACTAATTAGAGCAAGATGCACATCTCAGGCAGTAGCAGCAGAAGCCTTCTCCAAGGAAGGTAAGATTTATAACAGCATTTCTTTTTGATTCTCTTATTTTCTGTCTGCCTTAATGGCTCTGTCCTCCAAAAGCCATTCATACAGAAAAGTGGTGCCATTGCTTTTGCTAGGCGTTGCTTTTGCATAGCTATTGGAACTGCAACATCAAAACAGAATTGAAAAAGGTTTTCACAATCTGAAGTTGTCTTTGCAGATGTCTGGTGGGGGTGGCAGGATCCAGAGAACTGCATGTACAAGTCATTATGAAGTTACTTTTTCAAGTATTCTCAGCTGAGAAAAATGAGGCTGTAAAACATGTCATGTTACAGTATAGTTTCTCCCCACAAGAACAAATTTTCCATTTTGAAATCTATCCATCTGTATTACGTGTCTGAAAAGCTGCATATCTGGACTGTTTTTATGCTGAGTTCTTAATGCTGTGTATTTCTTTCATGCCCATTAGGCTAGTCTCTCCAGCTTTACCCCAAGCATGGCATAGTTCTGCATGTCCCATATTTTTATAAATGCATTGTCTAGCAAGGAAAAGGTTGTCTTAAATGTTATCCCTGTCAAAAGCAGAATAATGTTCTTTTGCATACAAGTATTGGCAGCAGATTTGCTTCTTTTTCCTGCCTGTCATTTCCTTCTTCCCTTGCATGCTTAAAACCCATAATTTCCTTACCCACTGCACATAGCCATTTCATGTTACAAAGTCCTGTTATAAAGGCTGATTAAAGTATTCACCAAGTAAAATCCACAGGTTGGCCACCTCCACTGTACAAATTCCCCCCCTCTACTCTTGTCCTAGTACTTTTTCCCCCGCCTTGTAGTTGGCTATGAATGATCCTTTGCAATCTGCATTTTTATTATAATCCAGAACCTGGAAAAGATTTCTCTGTATAAGTAGCAGACCAATGACACTGATCTTTAGTACCAGTACAAAATGCATAACTCCTTAATAACTCTTATCCTGACTGATATAAACAACCAAACCATAAGAACCCACAAATGTGTAAAAGTATCTTCCAACCACTGCAAAGCAACCAGCATGCTCCACAGCCCCAATGTCAACAAATGCAGTACATGTACAATACTATTGTATACAATTAGTCAGTACACAGATTTACACAAATGTGATTGTTAATCCTGTATTATACCCAGTTGTTTACACATTTAGCATTAATTTAATAGATAAAAATCTTACCAGAATGATAATATAACAGAAAGGAAAACTAACACTTGTTAACTAACGTTCATGATGCACCTCCAGTTTCTCACCCATAGTTTGAGACTGTGCACAGAACTACAGTAAGATGGGCTGCAGGTACAAGGGAAATAAAAACCTCAGCTGCAACAGCTTGTCTGCCTTGGTGACTTGTCAGGTCTTGCTGCCAGCCCTCCATCACACCATGTTAAAGATATTATCTGTACTAATTACATATGATACAAGATGCATCAGCCTGATACTGTAATCACTGTCTGTCACTGAACTGTCACCTTTAGTCAGCAATGATTTTGTTACCTTACTTGGAGCCGGGCTAAAGCACACTGCCCTGGTCTAATTACTGACTGAGGCAATGCTCCATGGCAGGTGCTGGGATTTGGGATTTTTTCCAGTATCAGCAATCACAAAACCTAGAAACTTAGTCTCCTTTTTTCACCTTTTCTGTAACTGTAAGGGGAAAAATAGCTGATAATAAAGTAACCTATTCTTTTTTAAATGATAGAAATACTATCCTGAGTCTATTGAGAATATCTCAGTCTACTTACAGTGATGCAAATTCAATCAAGTCAATTTACCCCAAAATTCAAAGATAGAAAAATGTAAAGATTTGTAAAGGAAAGGAAAGGATTTTAATAATCTAGTCTATTGTCTTCCTTATCATAAGCTACAGGGTTTACCTGAATGAACTTCTGCTAGAATAAGGGCACACCTCAAAAAAGAAACATCCAGGCCCTGCCTTACACATTTGAACATTTGTTTCTGCATCTAGATTCAAGTGGCAGCCACTGGATTTTGTTAAAACTGTTGACTGCTGATACCCAAGGTATTCCTCATCACAGTTCTGCTCACCACATGAGCATCCACGCCATGACCAAGTCAGACTCTGTTTCTTTGATAATCTGAAGAGATTCAGCTTCTTGACTTAGTCACTATAAAGTGCCTGTCACAATACTAAGCATTGTCAAAGCTTTTCTTTAGAGCCTGTACAATTTCTTTTTTAAACATTCTTCCTAAACCGTGGTTACCAGGGCTTGACTACGGCCATGGCATTTGCAGGGTAAAAATGAGATACACATAACTACTCTGCTCCTATTGAAGTTTCCTCCAGTTTATACACACATCCCGGGCTTTTTAATTCTATCATCATGGTGGGAGCTCAGGTTTCCTAAAAGCCCCAAGCCTTTTATGTTGTATCTGATTCCCAGAGGAGAATCCTCTATCTTGTAAGGCTTGCCTGTATTTTTTAATTTCTAGATGTAAGATTTTACATGTTAGATGAAATAACAAATACAGCCTATATTCTAGGGCTAGGGTGTATTTGTTATTTCATCTAACATGTAAAATTGAGCTATTATAAAATTTTGCATCTGCAATTTGGTTCCTGACAAATAATTGCAGGCACCCTTACAGTTCTTGCGGTCAGGACATAAACTGATGATAGGACAACTCCTGGGAGAACAGGGAAGGCCAAACCCAAATATATTTGGGGGGGGACCTGATATAAGCTGCTACCTGACTGCAGATGAAAATTGACTACAGCTTGCCATTATTTCTGATCATAAAATTTCACAAGGACATAGTATTATCTGCTTCTCAACTGTAGTGTGTAGCTATGAAAAGGTAACTGGAGATGCAATTGTAGTTGAAGCAGGAGTCAAATGTAACTTATTTACATTCCATATTCCCGTATTATCCTTTCAGTTACACACACCAATATTTGTTAATTCTACAAAATCTATTATTTTGTTGCTCAGGTGATGTAAGATGTGAAAGCAAGTAGGGATTATTCTATATTCCTAGTAATCTCTTGATAGCTATCTGAATTAGAAAGTGAGGTTGCTCAAGTAAACCAGAAAAAAGTTTGAACGGCAGCCAGAGAGCTCAGTGCCATTTAGGGCTGCATTGCTCTTAACAATAAGCAGTAAGCTTGCCAAGACAGACCAAGTCAAGCCTAAAAGTTAATTTAACTCCTTCATACCTAAAATTTACTTTGGTAAAAGCAAATCTGAAAGTGACCCACGGATGAGGAGAAGATTTTACATAAAATGCTAAGGGTTCAGTTTTATAGGGTTTTACAAAAGAGCATTCACACACAGGAACAATGCTGACAAAAACAAGGACTGATGGAAGTGATCACAGAATCACAGAAGCGTTTAGGTTGGAAGAGACCTGTTGAGGTGGTCAAGTCCAACCTTCCCTGCTTGGGCAGGGTCAGCTGGAGCAAGCTGTCCAGGACTATGTCCAGTTGGGTTTTGTGTATCTCCACAGACGGAGATTCCACGACTCTTCTCTGCAACCTGTTCCAGTGTTTAATGGTATTTTATTACATTTCCCATGAGTCTACTACTTCCAGTTTGTGAATTGCTGCAGGAATTAGAGAGGTCTACGGACAGAACATCTACCTCTGTACGATGAAGCAGTTGCCATCAAGTTGCCATCTTGCATAAGAAAACTGAGCTAAATTGAGCAAAGATTTAAACAGACTATTCACAATATCATTACTTTGGCTATGAAATGCAAGTAATCCCTTGACTGTATGAGCACTCTGGCTAAAACACAGCATTCTCACCATGAGGAATAAGTGATATTTCATACATTAAATGATGCTTTAGCTTAATCCTTTTATATGTCAGTCTGGTTAGGAACATGGGCTAACCATGCCATAAATAGTTTTAATGTATCTAAATCTACTGCCTGGATTCTATCTGTAATATAGCTATGTTCTAAATATAGAAAATATATAGATACTGATATATCTGTATGTCTCAATGAATTGAAAATAATTAATTACATCTTTGAATAATTCCACTATAAAAATAGAAATTTTAGTTTTCCTCCTTGAAGTTACAATTTTTTGGTAGGGGTTAGTATCATGCATGGGCAGGATATTTTCCCTTTATGCTTTATAAACAATACCTAAATAATGTTTCATTAGCAGGACACACTAATGTTCGCCACTAATTCACATTTAAGCAAAAAATTGCAACATTATCGCTAAATGTCTAAGGAATGTCTAAGGCACCTATGGGTTTAAAATTTAGTCCTTGATCCCTCAAACCTATGTGGACATGCCAAACCCCCGTACTTGTGAGCTATCTCAGTGCAGTTGGTTTACTCCTGTCCAAATCCTTAATAAGTTGGTATGCTTACAGGATTGGAGCCTTACTGAAAAACATGTAGTCAGATATTCTTGAATGTAAACAAATGAGAGATTTTTCTTCTTCTAAAAAATCTGGCTACAGGTATTCCTAAATTCACAGAACTTCAAATCAAAATGTTTTAGAGAATGAGGCTGGTAAGATTGATACTATATATCGGGAGATGCTTATTTGTCTTGCTTATCTTCCAGAGAAAATATGAGTCAGGAGTTCACTGACAGCTGAGTAGGCTGTGCAGTACCTTCAGGAAATTCACATCTTAAACTTCTCTGAAGGAGCAGAAGTAAACTCTCAGAGCAGGATAAAAAAGGTTTTAGTCAACCAAAGATTAACTACAAATATTTTGGCAGTTATTGATGCTCTAAAATAAGAAGTCCTATTGTTTGCTGAAGTTTGGAAAAATATTGAAATCACTTGTTGTTTCTAAAAAAATTTGCTCTGTATTTTAAACCTCTTCGATAAAAATTCCTCCAAATAGGTAAAACAATGTGTATTTTAAAAGTATTTGATATGTTTATCATTATGGACAATTAAAAGATAGTTTCAAAGTTACAGGAAAGAAAACCTTTGAGTTTGTTGAATCTTTGCTTTCTTGGTTGTGTATCTCACAATGAGACAATATAATTTTATTCTCTATAAATTACATATTAAAAAGTTTGTCTCTAAAAACTAACCTTATGAAAGTGTACTGAGTTGTTCAGAAGACAAGGTTCTTCACAGCCTGGAAAGGTGTCCAAAATCTGATCTAATTTAAATTTTCTTCTACAAGAATACACTTACCTAAATTGCTGTATGTAGCACTGCAAGGATTTAAGTCCGGAGAATGTGGAGCTTCTTCCTTTTCTTCCTCCCCCTGTGGGACACGGACAGATGATACTGGTATGACCGAGGCACTGCCACCATTGTCCTGCTTCACAAACACGGCTCTAGGAACACGAGGGGATAAATCCTCCAGTGTTGGATCATCAGGCACTTGACTGAAACAAACAAGAGAAAAATCACCTGGAGACCAAAGCTACTAGATCCTACTGGCAACATACCACACTTTGCATTAAATATCTTCAGGAAAGGGAACGAACTGGTAAACAAAAAAAGCTCCTTTCGCCCTCCTTTTTTTAAGAACAACTTTCTACTATATTTATTTTCCTTACCAAGAAGAAAAAAACTTTTGACTGAAATGGTAACGTGTAGTAGTTAATGTCTTTCATACAAAAGGGATAATAAAGTGTTTTACAGCTGACTACAATCAACATATGTATGCAGGCATGATTCTGCATAACATGTGCAGGACTCATAGAACAGCAGCAGAGTTTAAGGTGCTTTTTGCCAATAAGAATAATTTTGCTTTAATCAAAGATACCAAGGTATAGCAGAGGGACTGTTAAGTCTTAATATATGCATAAAATTTTAATGATACATTTTCATATAGTGATAGGATTTTGGGAAGTGACACCTTGGGAAACAGACCAGTAGCTCATCTAAGCAAGTAATCTGTTTCCCATATAAAATTCTCCAGGATTAAAATCCTTCTGCATTAGGCCAATTGCAAAAGGCCAAGAAGACACTCCTCTGTGCTCACTCTTCACTATGAAGTTTTAAAAAAACTGTGATGACTTATAGTACAAAGCTGTGAAAATCATGGATTAAATCAGTTTCCATAGATTTTATATATATATATATATATGACGTTCAGGTTTATTCATAAAACGCCAATCCTACTGAAAACATAGAGCAATTTTCAATAATATGCCACATGTTAAAAATATGTCTTACCTTTATGCTCTCTCACAAAAACAAATACTCGTTATAGGCCAGATTTTAAGAGCGTTCACTAGCTGTCATTATTTCAGCAAATAGAACAGCAAGAATTTTAAGTACTTTTGACTTCCATAAGGGATAAGAACTTCCTTCAAAAGATGATCACCACATCATACAGATATTTAATTTCTGTGGTAAAGATTTAAAACTTAATATAACTTCCGAAGAAGAGAAAAATTATGTAGTTTCCATAATTCAAATCCTTATAGTGGAAAGAGAAGTTATATCCTCAAAAGAATTAACATAAATTATAGGCAAACGTCTCTCTATGCCAAAGCTACAATACTGAAAATCACGGTACACAATCTTCTAGTAATCCCAGACTACAAAGATTAAAACATGCCAATGCTTTGCATATCACAAGACTCCATGTATGGTGCAGTGCGCAGCACATGCTGTTTCTACCAAGACTCATGAATTTTAACTGCAGGCTGATACAAACAATACTCATTAGAACTTGTTAGTAAAAGAGAAAAAAATAGCATAAGTTCAAAAAGATATAATCTTCAATCAGCATACACTTTTTTGTTCATTTTTAGTACCATGCATAGGAATGGTGTGAGGAACATTCCATGGGCCGTATATATATCCATATTAAAGAGTTAACCTAATATAATTTCAGAGTAAAGCACACATAAAATTAAAGCAGTTAACAAGGCTCTCAAGATGATGAGAAATTAAAGACTTGTAGTTGTTGTAAATCATATATGTACCTGCATTCCTCAATACAAATGTTTTCTTTAAGAAGTAAGTTTCCAGCAGCTTTAGAGTTCTGTCATTGCCACAAACCAGGAATTATCATATCTTAAAGTGATTTTTTAGTATCTATTGGTGAGGTACAGAACAGACTCATTCTCCAAACCAGATACATGCAAGCTCATACGCTAAACCTAAGCTCAGAAGCATTTTGCCAAAGTAAACCAACAGCTAGAAAGGAAGAAAGAAAAAAATACCAACTCACCCACTGTACTCACTCACACAATTCCCCATTAAAGGAAATTCTTTCAGGGCCTTCTTGAGTCTTTTAATCATGTCTTGAAACTCTGGCGAGCCATTGATTCCACAGTGTTCTGATGTGCTACAAGTTGTGCAAGCTGTAAGCAACAGGGCTGAACTCTGCACAGAGTGATACACCTACTGCACCTTCATGTTTACCTTCGGGGGTTGGTCCCAGGACTTGCCAAAGTGCCCCAGGAAACCAGTGAGTTACAGCCCTGCCTTCTTAACTCTTCCACTCCCTTCGTGGATGGAAAACAGTTCAGTCTGCTACATCACTCTTTTGGTATGACAACTATGGTCTTAGTCATGTTAATTAGTTAAGGAAAAGCAGGTTCAAATTTCAAGAGGAGTTAAGAACTTGGACTAACCTACTCTTAAAACTAAGTGAATATCTCAGCTCTGCATTACAACCAGTTCTAGTGTCTGAATCTAACACATTTTAAATAACAGCAATTAGATATAAGGCCATGAAATCTGTGGGGAAATGCTTCCCTGTAGCTTAACAGTAAAGACAGAGAGATCAAGCCTACATACGCAGTGCAGTGACTCAACGAGCAAAATGCCAACCCATAATCAGCGCCCACAGAACATAAAAGGAACAAAAGGGGAAAAAACATCGTCACTCAGTAAGCTACGAGAACCAAATTCCAAATTGCTTTTGCTTCATTACATTGTCTAAACAGTTAAAACTACTAGTTTTTGGGAAGAGTAGAGCAGCTGATAAACAAGCAATTCTCGGAGATTAGAACCATTCAAGCCTGATAACTTCGTATCTGCTTGTTGATAGCAAGTAATATTGAAAGCTATCTCCTTATTTGGGATGTTTATAGGTATTTTGCCAGGATGGATTCTTTGATGCCTTGCATAAGAGCACATATTTAGCTTTTACCATAGTGGGCGCAGCCTCCTCTGTCCAAACCTTTTTCTTTTCCCTTTTTTTATTTCAAAAACAAACTTCATAGGAAATGAATTGCCTTAAAGAACTCTGCATCTGTGGCTGAAACTAAAGAACTATTTAGTTAATGGAGGGAGCAGCCCTCCGCACTTAGAGAACACATTTGTTTCCCTAAAAAGCTGAGATTACATGCAGCAAAAAAACTTGCCATAAAATGACTGTCCTTCAGATAATGTATTCATGTACCTGTCATTCACATGTGCACAAGCTTAAGATTGTTTTAAAAGTGCTTGGGTTTTTTGTTTTATTTTGTTTTGGTTTTTTTCCTGCAGGGACAAATGCCCCTAACTCTTTCCTTCCGGCTCTCTTCCTTCACAGTTTTTGGAGGATAGCCAGAAGATGATGTGGTCTAACTTGCCTCAGTCTTTTGGGAACAGTGAGAATCCAGAAAGCAGCCTGTGCATAGTGTGTTAATTTTGGTAAGGACAGTGGAATCATAGCTATTGTGTGAGCTGTATTTTCCTCTATTCAGAGCACATCTTCTCAATTAGAGTGATTAATAAACAGTAATGAATACAAGGGAGATAAAATAGCATACTTATATGAAGTGTTTCTGAGAGTGCATTCCTGAATTCAGGTCAGATCTAGAGGTCAAGCTGAGGGAATACAGCTCTGTGTAAGGCAGCACCTAAGTCCAAGTGGCAGAAATTAGTGACAGAAACACAGAGAAGAGCTGATGTGGCCTCAGACCCAGCTGAGACTCTGATCTCCTCCCTGAGCGGACACCAGCAAAGCAGTAATCAATGGTAGTCATACAGTTTGAGATGAGAGTGCCCAACAAGGAAGATGACTCAGTTTTACACAAAAATATCTGTGTAATTTGTAGCTATATTTAGTTCAAAAGAGGCCCCTTTGAGATGCCCTCAGGCCCTACACTTTTAAGACAATAAAGCTGATATAAAGCCTAAATTGACTGAATAATACTTGAGGAGAAATGCAGAGAGGTTAATGGCTTGAGGGCGGTCAAAGGCCCCCTTACATAGGAACTTCTACTCAGAACACAAACCACTGCATTTCCGCAAAACACTGAGCAAAGATGATCAGCGCCCAGGTTTCAGTCCCATTATGTTATGGGGACAGGAAACACATTCCAGTGGCTCATGCAGTTCAGTTCCTCAGCACCACCACTAGCCAGAAATAGCCACTCTTAAGTGGAAAAGGAAAGTGAAGGGAAGTGAAAGAAACATCTCAAAGGACGATCTGAAATAACTAAGCCATGCAGTTTATTTCTAATTATTTAGAAGTTGGCTTAGTCCTGAAGCAAGAGAATTTACATATGTATATTTGAAATCTTGTATAATGCGATGTTTGCGTGGATAAAGGCAATACATTTGATAATCCAGTAAAGACATCCTGCTAAGCTCTTTAGTGTCAGTGAAACTTAATGGCAATGAGTTCCACAGATTAACTGTGCATTATTAAACCAGACATTTTTCTTTATCCATTTTAAGTTCTCAGTCTTTCCATTTTACAGACTGTATTAGAGGAGTTAAGAAAAATAATACATGATCTACCATTTCTTAATCTAAATTTATAAAATAATAAATGGTAAAATCCCTTCTACTTGGTTCTTTAACAGTCCTCAGTGTTTACAAATTTTCATATGAAGTGTTACCAAGGTTCTTGCTTAATGAACATGCATAATTTCAAATTCTGTTAGCACAGAGATGTTCTAGAGAAAAATCTCACAAGTTTTTCATTGATGAAACAGGATAAGAGAGATGGCTAATGCTTTTAAGAGCAATGTTGAGCACTGCTAAGTAAGGTAGATAAACCTTGCTGAGTTAGACAAAAGCCAATCAAGATAGATTTGAGGAGAAGGGGGAGTTCATAGTCCACCTGAACTTCCCAGGTCAGAATTTATCCTTTTTTCACTCAAGCTAGAATTTTCTTTTCAGCTACAACATCCTTGAATTCTCCTCACCAACCTATGCAAGTGACACTTAAAAGGTTTTGGATTCAGGTGAGAACTTTACCTTAAGACTTACACAAGAGGTCCTCTAAACTGGAAAGGAGTTTGTTTTAAACAGAGGCCTACTGTGATTTAAAAGGTTTTGTTCTCAAGTAGTTTCTGAAGCAGCTGTGGAATCTGTAGGATTGGATCACTGACAAGAAAGTGGAATGTGGCAGTGGTGGTTATTCCTGCCTGTGTCTGGATTTGATCCTGATCTTAATACATGGCTACAGTTTTGAAAAACAATTATTCCAGTTGTTTTTACCGAGTAATGTGTTACAACATTAATATTCCTCTAGATATTCAGAGCACTCAGAGTAATTTCATGGCTCCTGTCCCACTGAATCAGGAGAGCCTACATGTAAGCTCCACGCCCTGCACTGCTCAGGTTCTCAGCCCAGGCCACAGATGATGTGCACTGTGGCACATCCCTATCCCCAGTCACCTATTTTTTTTTCCTTAAATAACAGTTAATGGCATAACAGAAATTACTAAAAAAACCACTTAAGAAATAACCTATTTGGGGCCTTTAACTCTTGGTGATCTGAATCACCCAACTGAAAAGATCTTTCTCCATTGCCTGTGTATGGAAATGCCATTCCTAACTCAGATCCTGGGAAACCGGCTGGCTTACTGTAACTTAAAGCAAACAGTGTGAGCAGTCCTCAACAACTTGAAGGCAATCAGCACAACAAAAAGCATTTGAGGGATGCTTACACTACTGAAATGCTTCCATGGTAAGGCAGGAACCGTGCAAGTCTTTGGCCAATTTTCTAAAAGATTCTCATCTGTCACTAACTTTTAGGTTAATTTCAGGAGCAGCAATCTGGCTGGAAGTTACTCAAGGTGAACTATTGTACAATGAGTGTGCCGCTGGGGTAAGATTTGAAGGATAAGAAGCCATTTCCAAAAGCTTTGCTATCTACATCCTCCGATAAGTATAAAGCCCGTGGAAGTGCCCAGTGAAATGCCCAGGGGCTATTTTCACAAAAAATAGTCTTAAAAGAACACAAAGTGCTGATGTAGTGTGTAACTGCAATAGAGAAGCATGCTTTTAAGAAAAGTACAAATCTTTAAAATGCATGTGTGTGTGTGTATACACACACATGCACATAATAAGCATTTCACTCCTTTTGGAAGAAAGATATAACAACAGGATAGTTATGTTCCATAGCTATGGAACAACAGTCGTCATCTCTATGGTTTATTAGCTGATTTTCAAATCCTTTTGACAAAGTTACCATCATTTTAGATTGGTAATCCCAACTTTAGCTATCAATAAATGCTTTCTTATCTAAATCAGAATGGAATGAATATACAGCCCTCACTACGCAAAGGAAGTATTTCAGTAAACTTACAGTTTTACCTTTAGTTCATCCAAGTCTGGCCCAGAGATCCTATAAAGGAAAGTTATGGCTGAGCTGTAGCAATGAAAGGAAACTATTCAGTTTAATACGTAACTGAAATGGAAAGGGCCGGGCACAAATCAGTTGTACCTTGATTTACAACGGCACTGCCACCTAAAACAGTGCTGAATGAGGCTTTAGTTCAGATCTGATGTGGTTTATGAAGACAGGAAAGGAAGAATCAAAAGGTTGTGCTGCAGTTTTATTTTAGGAAACATCTCAATCTAAAGAGTTGCTACTGGGTATAAGCAGTGGTCTCTTAATGAAGAAGAGAAACCTTTATCTTGTGAAATTCCAATAGCAACAGCCTGATCTGCTACATAACAAAGCCTTTGAAGAATCTTTTTTTAAAACTTCTCTGTGGATTTCACAGTGTGCTGTACCACCTTACAATGAATTAGGCCAGAAATATGTTATCTTTTTAGATGTCAGTTTCAGGTTTTGCCTGAGAACAACTGCTGCATTCTAAGAACACCCTCTTTTCATTCCAATTAGTGATAAAACTGATGTGACTGCTAATTTTTAGCAAAAATTAATCAATCTACAATTTTTTGGTAAATTAAATACATTAGTATTTGCTAGCTCCTTTTGAACCATCATATGTGCATCCTGGCGCCAAACAGAAAGAAACAAGCACGTGGATAAAACAACACCAAGTTCTTTTGTATAAGAGAGATAGTTTCCAGCTTTTCAAAGATCTGAGTAATTTGTAGTGCTGTTCAAAGGGCAAAACTGACCTTTCTTGAACTTTAAATACATTCAGCCCTGTTTTGTGGTTATGTTATCCATCTTTAGCAGCTATGTTATACTGCAAAGCAAGGAAATATTGTATCTTCATTTAATTTGCATTCAAGACCCCCTGGTAATCTGACATTTTTAAAGCTTATCTTATTTTCCAGGTCATCGGTTTGGTTTTTCAGTGAGCTTACTGTTGTTAGAAAAGTGTCACATTCATTGATTGCTATCTTCATGTCTTGTTTTCCTTTAAACTTCTGCAAGCTTCACTGAAGATTATAAACATGTTTTCCCTGCACATACTTTAGCCCAAATTAACACTAACCTGAACACTAACTACTAACACACCTGAAGAGTTAATGCAGATATTGCATTGTCTGTTATGTCTCCTGCTTGTGCAAAAAAAAGAAAGTTGACAACCCTGATTCTCATCTACTGGAATACAAAAAACAAAAGCCAAACCCCTTAAACAAAATCAACTTCATTTTTTGGCACTAGACAGTTTCACTCAGTCTCTTTAAAAATATTAAAAATTAAGTAAAAACCCCAAACAACTTAAGATATCAAATTGCATCAAGGTAACTGAACATAAGAACTGAAGGATAAAGATATAAACTGTTCAGGGTTCCCCCAATGTATTTCTCAGTGTATTTTCTTTGAAATCTGTAGAAACCATACAACAATATTGTTAGAGAGAAGAGATTCTAATTCTAAAATTTGGAAAATTCTAATTTTCACTAGGGAAAAATGTGTGAGATATGGTTTTAACCAATATCACCATGACTTGCAGAAAAATGAAGTGCAAACATACTTTTCGGAATAAGTGAACAAGATAGGAGAGAATGACCAATTGCCTTCAACAGTAAGGGCAGAAGGCATTCCAGTAATAGTGCAAAAATATAAACCAGGCAACAGCACCATCTCTAGGGTAGTCAAAGAACAAAGGACAACCATGACCACAGCCTGTGATTGCCCTTTTACCAGTGAGACAGCAGCTTCTCCTGCCTGACAGCTCCCCTGTCAGATCAGCCAATCGATCTGCCTGAAAAACAACTGCAAAGTGATTTTTCACTGGCATTACTTCCCCCTTCTGGTTCACCACAGGCGACCACATGAACCGTCTTGCCAGCACAAGAGTGGGGCACTATGGAGGTGGGAGCAGATGAATCTCCTGATGGCAATGTACTCAGTAATAATGCAAAAAAAAAAAAAAAAAAATTGGTACAACCTCATTTTCTGTAGGTTCCCCTGGAGATAACAGAACAAATAGGTTCCTCTGAAGGGAAGCTGAGAGCACAAACTTCTCCAGTCCTTTAATTTGCTCTCTAAAGCTGCCTACTTCTCCCCATTTAATTTAGGGTAAGTCTAGAGAGACTAGACCACTATCAAGGGTTATTCTAGCCCTGGGCACATTCCCCACTCTCTTCAGCCTTGAACTGTAATATGCCCTGAAAATACAGGGACACCCCTTTTGTCATCACCCACCCCCGGATTGTGGCACTGTACATCTTGCAGGGACGCAGAAGGCTAACAGCTCCTATTGACTTTAATAGTTTGTGAAAGTGCTTGATGTTTCTGAAACTCACACACACTATTTGTACTGGGATTTTTTTTTAACCCCATTTGTTAATTTTAATGTACTTTTATCTTTTTTTTTCTTAAATTAAAGTCTTGACCCTGAGATTGTGGTTCATCCAGCTCTGCAGAAACAGACAGTACAGTAAGGTTTTGGAGACCATCCTATCTTGTATTTGGGGCAGTTACTTCAAATGTAAATCTACAGAAACCAGCTTTACATCATACTATGATTAACCCTATCAACACCTTATATTAGAAAACCCAAAGCTGTCCCTGTCTGACAAAAAGCAAACAGTCTGAAAAGTAGACGTGATCTTCATCATGTGAATGCTATGTCAGTATTCCCAAGACGTGAGACTGAAGCGCTTTAATTACACGTGGTGCAAATGGTCACTCTTGGTTACTTTAAGACATAGTTATTTTCCTTTAAGGCAAGCAGCAGCCAGTTTATGGTGAAGTCAAACTATGCTTATGCTGAAATTTCTGTTACTTAAAGTCAACTTTAAAACCATTTTAACGAAATATCACTGCAACTTCCTTGTACCGACAACAGAGATAGAAAAAACAAAGAACACTGCCATGATACATATTCTGAGGCTTGCATATAGCTCAAACTTTCCAAAATTTTTCATTTCCTATCACTAGGTTGTTGTTATAATGAATTAAATAATGGAAGTTTGAAGCTGTTTTGGAATTGGTTGGTATAATAATGTTGGAAGCCATATTCCAATCCATTGACAGCTGTGGTCTGTACCCAGGGAAATGTATACTGTGGCCACGTGACTGATGGAAACATGTCTCGAGGCCTCTCAGGTTATGCACTGTCATGAGCTGTAGGAACTCAGCGGTATGTTGAAAACAGTGCATACCTGGAAATAAACACAGTTCTTCGTGTTCAGAGACAACCAAGAAAGCATGTGTACCATTGATAAGGGAACAGACCTTTAAACCAACACAGTCCTAAAATGTTCAACTACCATGAGCTTAAAGGAGTAAAATAAGTATCTACTGGCCAACTACTTTCACAGAAATTGAAACAACAAATAATTTCAGTAAATTCTGATTTTAAAAAATTAAAAATAAAACCTCTGAACAAAATTGTCAGGCAGAAATGGAGCAACCAGCTCTACTGAATCCAATACTGTTAGGGGACAAAGTATATTCATTGCTAAAGGCCTTGCAAAAGGGAGATAGATTATTTCACAGATAATCTAATTTTATTATTACTTTTTTACATGGTTCATTTTGAGAGTGCTGCAGTGATGTTGCGGTATAGCATCAAGTTAATTAGCATCTCTTGTATTCCTGAGTATGTAAGATAACATTAGCACACCACCTTTTATGAGTCACTGATCTTTTAATTTATACTATACTTTTCAATTGTTGCCTTCTATTTCTGCACAGAAATTCTTTAGTTTCCTATAACATAAGAACACTTCCTTAAACTAGAAATTCAGGAAAATGTCTCTCATTCAATGTAATGTGGCTATTGGGACACCCCAGTGAACTTGCAATACAAACGCCAAATATCAGGTACTGTTTCTAGTAATTTTTATCTTCTCTGATATCCAATATGATGCAAAGATTTTTAAAAAATATGCTTTAAGTTCATTAAAATAAATACACTTTTAAAAAACTACAGTTAATGTAATAAAACCCCTTAATTTCTTGCATTTTCAGCAGTATATACAGGACAGTTCACAACTGAGTAAAGGACTAAAAAAGATGAGCAGATTACCTGGGGATTTTCTTGGGAATCTGAGGTGGTGACGAATGGCTTGCTATGGTCTGCTCAGAGCTTTCTGGAGACTTCTCCTGCGTTTCTCCTTTGTCTTTTGCTAGTGCATCTGCGATAGCAGACTCCACTCCCCCCTTGTTTGGATGGTCAGCCTTTGGTTCACCTTGTGCCGGTTCACATCTATACATGAAAACAATCGATGGCTTCTCACTGGAGTCTGACTTTGCCTCACTGAACCAGTGATGACGTTGAACTGGAGGAGGGGGTAGCATATGTATAACAGTTCCATCAAGACCCACCAATTTTCCTTTCTCTCTTTCTTTCTCTTTGTCTTCCTCGTCATCAGTTTTCCTGCGGCGGAAGAAGCTCTTAAATGATATCCAGCGTTTGGGTTTTGCATCAGCAGCCCGGCGACCTTCTGAATGAAGGATTGACTCAGCCTCTGTTGACCTGGTGGGACTGTTTGGTTTGGTCCAATTGCTGAAATGTCTTTGCAACAAGTTACTTGCATGGTAGGGTGAAGAAGTGGAGCGTGGAGGAGGAAATGGCGGTGCTTGCTCTGTTTTGGGACTTGTGGCATTTGGGGTGGCTCTCACTGGCTTTGGAGAGTGAGCGGCAACTGGCTGTGAAAGTGAATCTTTTTGCATTTTAATGGCAGTGTTTTCCACCGTCTTGGATGACTCTATTTCAGACTGGGACGTAAACAGAGATTTGGGTCGTACCAGGGTGGTTTTAGTAGCATCTGCATCAGGGGGTAAGGAATACAGTTCTTCTACGCTACAGGACTTGGGTCCAGACTGAGGAGTTTCTGGAGGAGACTGTGGAGGCTGGATAGAAGCCACAATCTGTGAAAGCACCGTGCTTGCATTCTCTCTGCTGCTGCTGCCAACAGAAGCCTCTGGTGTTACGTCTATTTTTGCTGCAGGCTCTTGTGTTGACTTTTGAACTCTTGGTGGGGAGCTGTGGTCAGAACTCTGACTTCTCTGTGGCGATATCTGACTTTTACTGAGGCAGCTATTAAACTCTTGGACCTTCTGAGCCACAGAACCCAGCCTGCATTCAGAACTATTAGTCACCCCCTTCGCTTGGGGAAATTCACTGGGTTTGCTTCCTATGGTTTCGGTCATTTTGCTTTCTGTTTCTATTTCTTCGTATGTGTGGCTTATTACACTAGTAGTTTTATCTTTGATGGACAGCTCTCCGCTGGTCCCTAGAAAACTTTTATAGATAGCCAGGTTATCATATGCATTTGGATTGATTACAATAGGAACTTTAATAGCGTTTTTGGAACTCTTAGCGTAAGTGGGCTCATCATGAATGATAATAGGAAAAGGGGGCATGCCAGCATTATTGTAACTGTTGAATTTTATCTCAGATAAATTGGGAGACTTAACTGGGATAGTTTTTGAAGAAATGTTTGTAGCTGTAGGTGAAGTGGGAGCTGACTTGTGGCTTGTCTTCCTGGGAGGAACAGAAGGTCCTGAGCTGTTTGCAACTAACTCCACCTTAGGTATCTTCTGTCTTGGACTAGTACTGGAAGTCCACACTTCTTGATATCTGATTGCACTGGATTTTTTCAGATTAGCATTTACTCGTACGGGTGATGCTGCAGAGGATGTAATAGGTGTGCCTGGAGTTACTGGTGAGCTGGGGTTAGATGGTGTATTTTTGGTTTCTGAGTTTTCTGTCTGATTCTCTTTACATTCATTGGTCATGGCAGCTGATACATCTACTATGGTATATGGCTTGCAAACTGGTTGTTCCATATTCACCACCCTGTAAGGCTTAGCTTGCTCTTCCACAGGCACCAGATTTATAGTTACAGCCTGACCAGCAACATCTGAAGAACTTTTATTCTCTTGCTTATCAGTCTGCACAGCAATTTTGCCATCCTTCTCTTCCAGTCGAAGTGCAAGGACTGCCTTGTGAGTTTCTAGACTTTTCGGAAGATTTTTGGGAGCTTTTGACACATCCTTCACTTGTTGATTATCACAAAGACTTTCATATTCTGGTTCAATCAATTTGAGGTCCTGAGGAGTACTGGGAGATAACCCTCCATTACAGAGCTTCTGTGAAGAACTGCTGGTTGTTCCAGAGCGAGACTCTTCTGTCAGAGAAGAATCAGGAGATGTAGAATCAGAAGATGCCATGCTCTGCATACTTTCTTGCCCATAAAGAATCACAGTCTCTTCCCCGTAACCATTTAAAATTTCATCGTAACTGTCGTCGTAATCTACTGCACAGATCCGCTGGAGAGACTTGTTTCTAAGGGGCACTGTGTTCCATTTTTTGTCAACACAGAACTGAACAGGAGATAGGGTGTTAGCTCTAAAATTAGCAAAGCGAGGTTGGCCCCTCATACGAATTTCCATTGCTAGCAACTCTTCATCACTTTCATCCCAGCTCTCATGCTCTTCTTGCATGCTGCCAAAAAACGTGTCATCCTCACTTTCATCTCCGCTGGAGAACTCTGGATAACAGAAACGTCCACCTTCATTGCTTATTACTTCAGTGCTTCCACTCAGAATAACGTGCTTACTGTGTGAATCCTTCATTCCACCCATCATGCAGCTTGGAGGGATCTTTCTTTCTAATGACCTTTTATAACAGCTATTTATTCTTCCCAAGAAAGTTTCTCTTGAGTTCATTTCGTTTCCACTTAGCTGAGGTGTGGTATCCAAACCCGCAATCTCCTTCAGAACTTCTGTCAGTCCGTTATTATTGTTATTGGGTATTTTACCTACACCATCCTTGTTGCCATAAGGCCTATGAACATGGCTATAACCTTCAATTTCATCCTCATTATTATTGTTCAGTGGTTTTTTGTTCAGGACAGCTTTGTTTTGGTTCCAGCCTGCAGGCACAGGTTTATTCTCACAATGATCTGGTGTGCTGATCTCACCGCATATACCCTGCCCATCTACTACCATCATGGTGGGTTTCACAGCTATCGTGGGTTTCTTTGCCACAGGCGGTCGGAAGTTTCCTGTATTTCTCCCACGATGGCTGGTACTTTGGTTTGCATTGGTTTTCAGATTTCCATGTGAGAGGGTTTTTTTTTCAGACACTGGAGGTAACTGATGCAAGCTTTTGGGCTTGAAGCAGTTCTTACATTCACCAGGTTTCCAGACGTGTTCAGTGAAAGTGTTGCAAGCAGACATTTTCCCAGAGCTTTGTGCTTGATGCTGTGCTGTTCAGTGCACGGTAAGAATTTCATCCATATGTTTCCATGCTTTTCACTTACTATGGCTACGGTTTTGGGCAGCGATCATTCTGAAACACAAAAGAGAATGAGGATAAGAATGGGCAAAAAGCAGGCTGGCCACTATACTTACATTTTCTACACTGTGAACAGAGTAAGCAAGTAGCCTTTTACTGATGTTTTAGCTCTTTTTACCTAAATCTACAAAACTATGTAACTGAAATGCAAAAATAGTTGCAAATATCATTCTTGTCATACATAAAGAAATAGAACTTTGGCAGCTAAGCCTTGTATTGCTGAAAGCAGAGAAAGAGAAATGGCAATGGCTGAGAATTTAGAATAATCCTCTTGAGTAGTTCAGGACCATTGACCTTTAATTTCACCCAATAAAACAAATGCTAGGAAGAGGATACGAAACCAAAGATTAGTGCACATTGCTTTCAACATAACTACTTAAACATGAGACAGGAAAGTAAGGGTATGTTTACTCTCCTAAATTTAATTGAGATAATTTGTTTTAGCTTTGAATGTGAACGAGCTCAGCTTGAGTGACAAAAGATGTGCAAGCAATTCCAAACTCTGTCATTTTAGCACTTTTTAAATTGGAGTCAAATTGTAAGCGGACAGATATTCAGGCTGAAGGGACAGGCTGGACTGCTATCCTGGAAAAGTCAGATAAAAATGCTGGGGAAACCTTCCTAGAGTCACTGTTTCTTCTCCTTTAGCTTACAACAGTGGCAATAAACTATTCTTATATCCTTGAAACAAAGCTATGGATTTTTAGTCCCTGATTTGTTTCACATGTTTCTACCCAACACCTCCAGAAATAACAATTGAAAAAGAATTGAGAATCTCTTTCAAAGTGAACTTTTTTATTTCCTGAAACAATCAGCCTTAACTAAAAACCAAACACGAATCTGCTGTGCTTTATAGCCATTGGAGTATCTGGGCTTTGAGACTTTCATGAAGTAATGCCTGATGATTTTAAGCTTTCTAAGCCAGATCTGCAAGTCTGGTGTCTTTGTCACTGTTGCATAACTCAAAATATTGGAGACATTTTACAGAGGCGAAAGAATCTGTATGTCCACCACTAATTCTGAAAACACAGGTACTGAAAATCAATAATTTTATATTCTTACAGGCTTCAGGTAAAAATATACTTGCTGATCACATAGATGCTCTGAAAGGGTTTTAATAAACCCAGCAGTAATCCGCAGAGCCCGTGGTTGGTAACTCAGCAGCAGGACGGCTATGCTGGAATTCACCACGGACACAACAGCTTTTCATCAGTGCAAACAATAGAAATGCTCAGTAAAACTGACACGTGTATCCATTTGTCAGTCTCCTCACGTACTGCTCTGGGTTCTGGCAAAGGGCTGTCCTGTGCTGGAGAACACTGCCATAGCAATCCTGTTCCAACACCAGATGGGGCTGAAGCCTAACTCTGTTAGTATCTTCAGACACTTCCGTGGTACCAGGGCTATCATATTTCATACACTGACTAAATATGTTTCCAGACAAAGCCTTCTGCCAAAACTCAGTGCCAAAAGCTTTCTCTGTATGACCTAAGAGGTAGAAAGCCTGTCGTATAAGAGATCTGCCCAAACTTTCAGCCTTTGTTTTATATATATAAAGTAAAATGCCTTTGTATTTCTTTTATCTCTGCCAAGATTTGTTGCTTCAACACTTTGCAAGCCCATATATTATAAGCAGAAAAATTACAGTAAAAAATAATTCTCCTAAAATCAGAGAGAGTGTGAGCATGCACATACTAGTATTTTATACTCTGGTTAGCTCCTTCTTTTCATGTATTTAACAAACAAAAGGAGTAAAGTTACACTAGTGGGAATCTGAAATAAATGTTTTCTTGGAAAATATATTTCTCCATGACATAAAACCTCTGAAAAAACAATTTAAACAAAAGGGTTAGTGCATATGTGTGCAGTTTTTAAGATTTAACTGGGTGATATTATTTCTCTGAAACTGCATAAGCTGCACTTGCTCTAGGATTCCAGCACAAGCCAGAAAGCATTATGGCCCTTCAGCCTAAGCGTTTGCTGCTAATAATGTTGGGGTAGAAATGAGAAAGCACTCTACTGCACACCTTCTTTGACTACCTTTGTACGTTCTGCCACGGGCTGTAGGCGCGTTTGCTCAGATACACTGGTACCGATCAGTTTTCTTCTAACTCAAACGAGTGCTACACTCAATGTATGAGGGCAAATTACAGGAAACTTAGGACCACAACACAACACTTCAGTCAAAGTAAAAACTGTGGCATGGCTGTTGCTCTATGCAAACATACATCCCATGTCCCAGGAGTACCATCTGCAGCAATTTAGCTTAAAAACAAAATACATGTTGATGTGTCTGTGTACATTTCTGAGAAGCTCAATATGACGCCGCAGTGTGCGCTTGCAGCCCAGAAAGTCAACTGCATCCTGGGCTACAACAAAAACAGCGTGACCAGCAGGTCGAGGAAGGCAATTCTCCTTTCTCCTGTTTCAACTACAGATTCCCTATTATGAGTGATAATTATAGTAAGAGTGATGACGAGTGATAACAGAAATGAAATCTCCTTTCAGTATTAAAAAATATAAAACATTCTTCCCGTGTTCAGGCTGTTGCTTCCACTGCTGTCAGCAGCAGCTGCACCTTGGCAGGGGGCAGCAGAGCCCAGCGAAGGTAACAACAATGCACACAAAGACAGCAAGAAAAAATATCCTGACATGGGTCATTTTTACATTCTCACCCTACTCTCCAAAACACAGCAAGCCAACAAGAGATCCAGGCCGCCACACATCAGATCTCCTAAGCTGCTAGAGATGAGGCATCTTTTCTTCTGTAACTTCCTTGCTTCCATGACAGCCCATGTCAGTGCTGAGGGGCAGGAGGGAACACGTACTCTGCCAAGCAGCACAGCTCCTGGCTCCTCTGAAATGAGTAGCTCAGGGGACAGAACTTACTTGAAGATACTCATGAAATCAAGCCAACAACAACCTCAGTTGTTAAATACAAAGCAGCATTAGGCTTCTAAAGCAAGCGTTAACAGTAAATCAGTAATATCGACATTGTGCTTTTCATCCCTGTGTCTCAAAGCCTTGTATGTAAGTTGATAAACATAACTACTCACAGTTTACACACAAACACTGCAGTGCAGGGATGATAAGTAACTAAAATTCACTGAGTGGATCAGTGACAGGAACAAGTACAGTTCTGCTCCTAACGCAGTGCTGCAACCAGCAGCTCGTGGTGCTTCATTCACTAAATGATTGGGTCAGCACAGACAGTTCATCAGCTTTAAAGGTGAAATCACTCTGGGTAAATGAGAATAAGGATCCTCATTTTAGCAGATGCTCAACTGCACACAGGAGGGCTCAGTCTGGCCCTGCTGACATCAAACAGAAACACCAAAGTGGATTTCACTTTCCAAGTCAGAGGGAGAAGGTGACAGGTTCAAAGTTGCAGTGCAGAGATGAAGTAATCAGCTGAGATATCCTTATGTCAGGAAACCGAACCTTGCATAGAAATGCAGAAGTATCTGTGTGGCTCTTACTTGCTGACATCATCTTTGCTGAGTGCACAGAGACGGTAATAAACATGCATTTCAGGCATTTTCGCTTTGTTCTAAGTAATTTCAGGCTGGCGGGTCTCCCTTAGATGCATGCTGCCTGAATCACAATGAAGGCCTTCTCCAGCAATACTTTATACTAACATAACCCAATTAAAAGGAACTTAATTGGTGTGCAACATTGCCTACAATTTCAACATTTTAAAAATGAATAGTCTCAGTAAGTACCAGATGGTGACACACACTAATTAATCAGGGCTGCTCAATGAAGGGGCATATTAAAATGAATGCACCTATAACATGTGTTTTCAATGCTGTGTGCTGCAAAAGCCCTCCCTGTCAATGAGTGGCTGCTATGCTGCTGAGCACCATGCACAAGCATGCCTTTCATCATTTGCCACTGTAACACCATCACTCTTTGATCTCTTCTTAGATAACTTGATACTTGGTGCAGATTTCCTTCTGTTTGTCCTCCAGGGAAAAGGCTTTAGCACTGCTACCCATGAAAGCGGGCCTGCAGTTTTTATGCTGCAGAATGAATTGCATTGATCAGCCTTCTTATCAGACAGCAGTCCAGTAAATTGCTGCTGAACAGCCCACCAACCTCTCCCCACTGACAGGCATGTCTTCAGACTGAAAACCTCAGCAGTGGGAATCCCACCTGGGTTTTGCCCGTGCACCACGAAACCCCTCCGGCCCTGTGGTTTCGTCTGAACCACTTACAGGGATCTGGACAGTCACCGGTCATCACAAACAATGGTGTATGTCTAACATAACAAGAATAACAACAGTAACATCACAAAAACAAGCTATGGCTGTTCTTTGCCAGTATCTCACTTCTGTTTCTTTTAAACTCTAATATAACTAGAAACATTTAAAGCCACTTTTTGGAAAACCTGAAATGCTCCAACTTCACGCATGTGGTCCTGCTTGGGTGGCAAAGGGCTGCAGAAATGCTCCATCTCCCAGAGACCGTCAAGACTTAGTGACTCAGGAGCACTGAACCATCTAGCACAGCTGAGTGGGACCACAAACAAATGGGACGTGCTAATTAGGCTTTTTTTTTGTCCTTCATGCCATAAAAAAAGTTTCTTCTTAAATTTTACATCATTTGCCTGACTTCAAAGGAAAGCACAACCCCAAGTGAAGCTGACTGCAACAGCTGTTAGATATCTGAAATGGAACACAGAGAGAAGAGCTTCACAGCCAGCGGAGTTGCAGTCCCGTCTGAAGGCATGCTGAGAAACACACTTGTTTACATTCAGCACCCGGGAGCACTGTGCCTTGACTAGTCTTGCAGCGCTTGTTAATGAAATGAAAAGCCAATGGAAAAAAAAATGCTATGGAGCACCACAGCAGAGTTTGGAAATAAAAGCTGAAGTTATCAGTATTAAAAAGTGTGGGCAGTGCACTCACAGCTCTCACAGCCCTTCGCAGAGCTGAAGGAATGTTCTATAATACAGACTTTCGTACAGAGGAACAGGCACTCACAATTTGGTGCAAGATCAAGAAATAGACCCTGACTCTGAAGTGTGATGCCCATTTCAGTCATGGCACTTACTTCACACAAGGTGTGCCAGGAAAAAATGTGAAACGAAATAACGACAAACAGCCTTACGGACTGCCACAAATTTATTCCCAAAGTGGACTAATATTCACTACATGTTGGATCACTGTTGTAACAGGCCAGAACTGTGACTATAGCAAATAGCACAGATGGAAATTTCCATAAATGCTAGGCATTGTAATTTCTGTTAAAAAAGAAAAGTTCTACCTTGTTGCAGATATTTTTTTTTCTCCTTCCAGTTAGAACTGAGTGCCCTGGTAACTGTCCAGGGCCATGAAATGACACTCCTGCAGAAAATGCAGTGAATCCACAGTGGCTGTTGAGGAGGCAATGACCCAAACTAAAAAGCTGCCAACTTGCTTTAGAACCACTCTTCAGCACCATGGTACTGTGTTGCTGAAATATAGGGAGTATGATGGATGGAGAGGACAACAAAATCATTTTTACTTGAAGGACTGGAAAAAAAACCTAGTTGTAAACCTGCTGCAAGACAGTATGAAACAATCAGGAAAAAGCCTTCAATCTATGTCTGTTTTTAACCTCTCACACTATTTTCTCTCCTTTAAAGAGAGTTTAAATTACATAAATATTTCATAAAACTAAGCGAAGGAAACCCTTGACTATGTTTTTTCTACCTAAAACTTGTAAGAATAAAACACGATAGAAATAACCAATGAACTGGAGCAAAAGCCTGCCCAGGGCTAGACAATCTGTAATGCTTCAGAAGGAAACAGGCATTTCTTTACCATTTGTCTAACCCAAACAGATAATGCCACGGAGCAGGGAAAAGGCAAGAAACATCCTCAAGATCTGCCCAGGTAACCTGATTAGATTCTGCATCCTGGCATTAAGAACACAAAAACCAACAATAAGGGCGAGCTCTCACAGCTGGTGTTGAGGCCCAGCGGGCCAGCCAAGGCATGTATTTGAATGCAAGCTCTTTTGAGTTCCAGTAACAAGAAGGGATTCTTAACTGGAGAAAACTAGTAAAATATTTTTTTCCTTTCGGAAAAAATAATCATTTAGCATTAATAAGACTTAAATTTATAATGACCAGTCAAACATATATATATATATATGATCATATGATAATGATCATTCAGACAAAGCTGCACAGTATATTCTTTAGGGATGCTTTTTACTTGCACAGAAAACTAGCTTTCACTTTTTACATTTTTAAAAGAAAAAACCCAGTAAGATAAGACAGACTTAAAAATAGTTTGTTTACCTTGCTTCCTAAAAAGGGCTGTGTACAGCATTCTAAGATCTAGCAGCAAATTAAGGATAAGCATATCAGCAGACAGGAACAAGCATGATAATGATAATTAAAAAAAATATCCTCAATTTCAATACATTTAAGTTTGTCTCAGCTCTATTTAAGCAAAATTATGAGAACTAAGCCATTCACAGCATATTAACAATACACCAGTATGACTGTACCTTGACCAACCTAATTACCTTTGATTTACCTTTCCTGGGCTCACTTCAAATCCTGCCCTTTGATCTTTTTTGCCTGTGGTTTAAGCACATTAAAACATCTACAAGAATAAACTTAACCAAACCTTGATAAACCTCTCCAGAATGTATTCATGTAAAGAAAAAATAAATACTTGACTAACATTAGACTGCTTCTACAGTTACAAAACCTGGTAACAGTTGTGCTTATCCTTACACTGAGCACAGCTTCAGAATGAAAACTGTGTATCATCACTGCATTATTGAATCCAGCAATTCTGCAGCTTCAGTTTACCTAAAACTCTTTGTCTTGGACTACTGCAACCTCCAGCGCCAGAGACCTTCACACTGAACGCCTGATGCAGCAAAAACCACAACTGCCAAGAACATATCAATTTCAGTTTAGCAAAGTAACTTGTGGACAGCAAAATACAGAACAGTAATAGGAAGAGTGTGAAGGATCTTACTAAAAAGTAGCCAAAGACAAAGAAAACACTAGCATCAGGAGAGGTAACATGAGCGAATTAGTGGATTGCAGCCAGAGTAAGAGGTCAGCTACAACACAGAAGATAAAACACATTGCAGAGGAGCCAGATGAGTACTCAACCCCCTCTGCAAGATCCTTATGAGTTCTTAAATAGAGATGTGAGAGAACTAAATTTAAAAATAAAACCTATCAGCCATTATAAAAAATGAGGTATTAAAAATACCTGATAAATTAAGAGCAAGTACACAGTAGGGCTGGACTGCGTAAAACCAAGAACTGTGGAGAAACTTGAGAACCAGGTGGCTGAGCTACACGTAAAATTCCGTGGTCCCTTCTCAGACCCAGGCACCCGGAGCTGCACACAGAATGAACAGGATATGTTTTTTATCACAGCTTCTGGGAAGAAAACTTGTCCTTCTTTCTACCAAGCAATGAAATAATGGGCAGAAGATAAATGGCACAATTTTAAGTTTTTAAGAAGTTCTCTCAAATCACTAACTGCAGGACGTGCAAATGGTGCAACAGAACACGCAAGGTAACCAGCAGATGACATGCTTTCAGTGTAAGAAAATCAATTACATGATCTACTGAATATTGTGTTCAGTTCCATTTATGACATCTCGGGAAGAAATACAGCATAAAACAACCACAAAAATAGTTTAAGGGATGAAAAGATTTCCATATTCAGTGAAACAAAAAGATTAGGATAGTTTAGTTCAGAATTGAGACAAATAAAATAATATGATATTAAATGATCCATCACATAAAGAAGATAGACTGGGTGTTCCCATTTAGTGTCTATTTCAGAAAAAGAGCAACAAATGCAATGCAGCATATTTAATCAGGAAAAAGAAAATTATTCCATATAAAATGCTTCCTGAAACAAACTGGCACTGAGATCAAGAGGTCAGCTAGATTAAGAAAAAACAATTAGACATGTATTCATGGGATGAGACACTGACAGGTGTATTATGTGGGGTAAATCCAAAGCTTCCCATTTCAGTGCTTCAACAAACCATTAACTATTTGAGTTGAGAAGAAAATTCACTCGTTAGCAGATTCCTCCTTTATTGTCCATTTCGGAAGCTTGGGCAGCGTGAAGGACGGGGCTGCCGCGGCAAAGCACAGCCAGCACTGTTGCACTGCAGGCATGGTACCTGTCTGGTGGAATCACGCACCAGTTGTCAGGCTCATCACGCTCACAGATCCTGTTCTCCCACTTCACCAGATCTGATGCACCAAAGAACCACAGAATACAAGAACTTGAAGATTCCTGGTCTATACTCTTCCATGCAACCTGCAGTACATATCCCTTCTACCTCTGTATAGCATGGCCCTTTTGTATAGGATTTTACCTAAATAAGCATTGCTTTGGCAAGGCCCTTCTCAAAATTCATCTCTCTGATAAAATGATGATGTTTTCTCCTTTTTATCAGATCCCACTCTTTACTTTCAGTGTTTTTAGTTTAATAGAGCAAAATAACTAGATGGTGAAATACTCTAGGATGCCATTATCTCCCAGCAGTAAGGCCTTTCTCTTCTCACCCCACATTTTTTTTTGTCACTCTTGTGCCAGGCTTATCCTCAGCCCTGGAAACATTCTTTGTGTTCACTTCTACTTTTTATGACTGCACAATCGTGGTTGATATTGGGTGAGTGGGACCTCAGGCTATAAACTCCTTGGGCCAAGTGACGGTCTGTTACACTGGCTGGCCTTGCAATGACCCACACAAATCCACAGGAATGCATAGGTACGATGGTGGTAATCACAAAAGTAAGGAAGCCAGATGGAAGTCTTACAAAAAATTAGTACTGTTTGAATGTGGTCATACTACGTGATAGAAAAATCAGGATAAGATGACAAAGGAACAATATAAAAGGGATTTTTTCTCTACAACCAACCTAAACAATTTAACTTTTGAAGACACACACATTACTACTTTATAGTGGAAAACGTAAATAAATATAAGCCACAAACTGATAACTCATTCACTACTTAGTGGAACAAGTGCCTGGAGAGGGCCTGAATCTTTGTAAAAACTCCTTTAGTTTCCTATTCCGCAGCAACCATCTCCTCCCACTGCCTTCCACCTGGTGCAGTCATCTTGCCTTGTTCCTTGCCTCTACGATCAAAGACAGACATTCTAATTTGAGGATCTCTTTGATAATCTTGAGAAACTAGCTACAGGTAATTTTTTGGCCAAAGCCTGTTCAAGCAGCTTATTCTCACTCAGGCTACTCTTCTAATTAGTATGTCATTTATTCATCCCAATAAGCTACTTTACCAGGCATGATGAATGCAAGAAATTTTAATCTGCAGTCACAAGCCACAGCAATGAAATGAGTGATGAGGTCAAGTCAGAAGGTTAAAGACACTATTGTTTATTACTGTTGAAGTTAAAAAATAATGACGATTACATTCTTCGGTACTCCTTACGCTTTGCCTAGAATCCATCCTCATAAAACGGGAAGCCGCCGCTGACAGGAACGCTCTTAGGGATAAAAAGCACCATCGTAAATGAAATTCTGAAAAGGAATTCGCAGATACTGAAACTGTATGCTTTTAGCATTCATAAAAACATGAATTGATTTTTGTAGTTATTCTGATGATTACGCGTTGTGCCTGACCATCTTTTGCGATAACTCGCCCCCAGACACTAGGATTGTGTTCTCTGTCCGTTACCCTGCATGCATTTCCCCTACACAAGGCTGCCTGCAGACAGGATCAGTCAGAGGTAGGAGCAGATTCTGTAACGGAGCGTGCACAGGGGCTCACAGGGGACTCAGCTGTACGGCCAAAACAAGGCTTCTGCGAACATTGAGCCTCCTGCTTCTTCTTATCATTTGGTACCAAAGTGGATTTACCATAACGGTATCAAGTACAACTACCTACATTATAAATGATTCAACAAGTATAAAATCCTAGTGTGGAAATAGACCCCAAAACTAAGAAAATCAATACCTTACTCACTGTGTCGCGGACCACTGAGAAGATCCCAGCAGTTTTCATGCTCTTCAGCCTGATTATCAAGTTAGCAACATCAACCCCTGGAAAAATCTTTTAGGCTCCCAAAAAAGACATGATGGGGGGGTGTGGGGAACACAACAAACCCAAACCAGTAATTTATTTTAGTCCACAAAATCTGATTCCAGACTTAAAAATAAACCATACACAGAAGAGCTATGCAGTGAGGGCTATCGTTAAATACAATCAAGGACAGAATCAGAAAGGAAATGTAATAGACATTCTGTACTAGTTTTTATCTTCACATTCAATGACTGTTTTGCAGGTAGGGAATTTGATCAATTTACTTTGTGAGAGAAGAAACATCCTTCATTTTCAAAGATAGATTTTTAAACCTATCAAGTCCGTAAACCACTGTAATTTTTACCCAGTACCGTAAGACCAGGAAAGGGCACGCAGGAATCACTTACTGCTTCTGAGAAGGCTGATTTCATGCTGGCAAAACCTGCCCTAGGAAGCAACCTGCTTTGTGGGCAGCAGGAGCACCCAGCTGCATCCAGCCACTGAAAAACCAGAGGTGGCTCATCACAAAGACCAACAGCATCTGGAGCAGGGCCTGGCACACCCTCCACTGCTCCCACAGCCCCGTCTGCTTCGAGCCCAGGGTGTCCATGAAGCTGTTCCTTCCACCTATGAACAGCCATGCTGTCAGAGTGCTCAGATACTAATTAAGAGGCTGCTGATCATACTTGAAAACCACAAGCTTGAAACGTAGCCAGTGCTCATTCATGGGTCAGGACACAGTATGAAACAACAAAACTGAAGCACTGTAAACAAGCTCTAGCAAAGGAAAGAGAAAGAAAATGAACACAAACATTTCTTTGCAGAAATAGCACTCCTAAATTCCGTTTCTTTACTTCTTTTTCCAAAAGGAGCTGATTGCCAAACATAAATTTTGCTACTTGTGCTTGACAGAACCCTAAAAGTACAAAGCTTTCTCTATCCAGAAAAAAACACAATGTGAATTTTCTAGTCTTGTACTGCCAAGATGACTCACTACTAATCTACAGGGATCTGAAGGTAAAAGCAGAGTCACACTCATCTGAATTCGTTACCTTTCAAACCAGGTTTTTGTGACAGCACACAGGACTGCTACAAGTCCCCCACTGTGCAGGAATGGATTTCACAGAAACTGCACCAAGCCCAGGGCAATGACATTTTGTCACTGCCAGCCCCAGGAAAGTGTGAAAGGCTGCTGTTACCTGCCCTCTTGGAGGGGCTTGAGGAAGGTTGTATTCCTGACATATGTAACATTAAGCCATTTTGAACTAAATCATTAATAGTACTAAGAGAAACTGAGAGACCAAGCCTTAATCCCCTGTCCACGTGAGCAGTGTCAGGTTGCAGAGCAGGAGCAATACTCCTCCCCGTGCTCCCTGCTGAGGTCCTGGGCTCAGTCTCTGCAGACAGGCCAGAAGACAATATCCATACTCCATCAAATGAGGAAACTCAGGAATCTAAATCAGGCTTCCCCAATACAAATTCATCAACACTATGCACAAGAAAGTGATGTGTGTGCCAGGTCTCCCAAGTATGGTCCACAGAAGAGACTACGTGCTCTCTGCAGTACTTGATCTTGCGATTTATACAGGAAATACCCCTGTACGGCAGATTGCAAGGTTATGGGCTCAATCTTGGCTTAATAACACATGGTGGCATATGTTACAGTTGCATAAACAGTATATGGGATCCCAGCTGTTAGTCAAATGGCTAATTGCAGTGGTAATTGCAACAGCTATGCAGCACCCTGTTACTCATTTCTTTTGTCCCCATACTTAAGTAGTACTATTGGTTCTACTTGGCCTTTTATTTTTTATTAGAAAATGAGCAAACTGAGCTGTCATGCCTTCTCTGTAAAACAAGCTGCTCAAACCTTTCATCCTAGTGGCTTTTGTGAACTGTTGTTAGCACCCTTGGACTGTTACTCTCCAAAAGACAACACAGTGTTCCTGGAGCCTCATACCAGCGACAACAATGGAAACAAACCCTTCCTACTCTGGAAATAGATTCCTCCATACTTAAGAGTGCAGGCACTGTCCTTTTAAGTCCAGACTGTCACCCTGAACTCATGATAACAGAGTGGTCATGACTTCAACAAGCTTTTGAGGATCTTCACTTCTCTCAGTAGAGTCCAGCAAGCCTGGCCTAAACTCTAGTCCCAGTTTACAATTGCACGTAATAAATACAAATTATTTGCCCAAGCCTTTTTCCAGTGCAATTAGTATATCTGCTTTCAAATTTCTTGCTCTCCCTATTTACGTTGTCTGTCTTAAGAAAACCGTGATTAATTTTAGGACACAGACGAATACATAGCATCCCAGGCCAACTCGGTAACAACCTGCTACTTACAATCAGTTTCAGACCTATCACCTGTGGCCAGGCCTACTCCACATAATAAACACTGCCTTTGCATCATTTTAGTTTCTTAATAACAACATCGCAAAATATTCAATTAAAACATACTATTCAAAAAATAAATGTAGCCTTCTGTAGGTTTGTTAACAAAGATACCTATTCACAGCTCACTAAAATTCAGCACCTGGAAAGAAGACACACAGAGGAGGTGTGAGGAAGAGAGGACGCAGTTTTGCAAATACAATTTGTGTTTTATTTTAAAACTATTTAAAAAAGCAAACCTTTTGCTTTGCAATAGTATCAGACCGTTATTCAACAGAAGAAAACAGCCCAAGCAATTTGCATAAAGATTCAAAGTTTAATTTTTTTTTTTGATTTCCACAGAGATTTGCAGAAATGTTTTTTGGCATAACCAGAAAATTAATCACTTACTGACTTCACCTTCTACGGCTGTTTTAAGTACCCCCTATTCAAATAATTTCTCATATAACAATCACTCAGAAAAGTGTCACCCGCAGTTTTATAAAGCCTTTTGTTGAAACAAAGTATGTTAACAGTGATCCCAGAGCCTTAGTTTTGATTGAAATTGCAATATGTCAAACTCAATAAAGGCAGCAGGACTGTGTTTGGATGCCAGCATGCAGTATATATAAAAAAAATTCAATTATGAAATTCAATAATAGGATATTTATCAGCTGCTTATCACATATGTACGCAGTTGTAGGACTTGGCCCGTGTTGCTTCACCCAAGTATGCTGAGAAACTGAAGCAGATTTGCGCTGCACTGTGCAGGTACTCAAAATACATATGAATACAAATATTTATACTACATAAAAGTATTTTTTCTCCTTTTTTTCTGTACAGAGTAAAATAATTTCCTTACTTTTACATGGTATTGCAGGGACAGGAAGAGTAAAGAGGAAAGTGCAAAGACAAAAAAGCCAACAGCATTTCTCAGAAAACACTGGTTATAACGAGCGGCTTCACATAACCTCTCATTTACGTTCACCTCTAATTCTGACAAAGCAAGATACTGCTGTATAAAACCCGGCAGTGTTCAGCAGACACCCCTGCGACAGAGCCAGCCACTCCGCTCAAACTCTCGGGTTTCTCCCCGCTGGTGTCAGGAAGCAGGTGCACGACCAGTTACGCTCACACCATTTCAGTGGTGCTTCTGCTTCGCCCCTGGTGACGGCTGTTCTGCTGCCAGCCCTGCTGCATCCTGCCAAGTGCAATTCAGTACCAACACACGGGGCTTCTGTTCCAGCAGAGAACCCTTCCAAGCCTGATATAATTCAACATGATTAACAAAAGGATGGTTTCATAATGCTAATTAGCATTGTGTAGTTAGAAGATAGACTGTAGGCCTATCTCTAATGTCCTGTGTTAAATTTGTTCTCTAGATATAGAACACTGGTACATTAACCATATCTTATTTTCACATTTGTCTTTTCAGAGAAGTCTGGATCAATTGTAATACACAAAGAAAGACTCAGCAGATGATTTCGCTTAAATCTCAAGTAAGACAAATTAGACAAGATCTTCAATCACTGCTTTGGGACGCGCGGGCGATTTATTACATTTTACAAGTAACGGCATTTGGAAAAAGTCAGTTTTCAGTATTCAGCCACTGTACTCTTTTAATTGTATGCTAAAACTTGGAGAAATAAGAACCGGAAAGGAAAAGAGCAGAAGGGAGACTTCACAGAGATAATGAGATGGCTGCTTGCTGAAATGAGGCAACAGCAACTTTAATGTCTGCAGTGCTGAGATAAAGGAGCTAAAAAGCAGATTCCTCATGCTGCCTGTGCATTCTTTTAGCAACAGAGCCCTTCTGCAGTAACCAGTTTTAAGATATGAAGCTGTAGCAGCAAGTTCACTGCTTGAGTGAGGGTTTTTATTTTAGACGGTGTGATGAAAGAGCTAGTTTGAGATTATATAAAAATAATAATAAAATAAATTCTGCCTCAAATCTCTGTGACAGTAAGAACTGTCAAACTAATTTTTTAGAAGTCCAATTTCAATCTTCCCTATGAAGAATGCAATTCAAAATCTCTTGTAGTTATTCTTGTCCAAGGACTGTAATTTTTTTAAGCTATTTGGATGGATTTGATGTTATCCCACAACAATGCAGATGTTAGCTTTCTTTTCTTGCAGATGCAAACACTGGATTGTTAACAGCAAGATCCAGCATCACTCCTACTGCTAGGCATACTCAACCAGATCTCAGGTGAGCACGCACTTCTCATACAGTGGTAGCCAAGTTGTGAATCTTGCAGGTTCAAAGGTTATGCATCAGGTGGCTGGCTTAAAACTTTTGCAAATGGAACTAAAGCACAACTGAGTATTATTTTCCCTCCATATTATTATGGTAATATACGGGGACAAATGTAATATGCAAGTATACAAATGTAGTTGAAATGTTAACTGCTTGTTGATACTGTCTTTTTCAGTTCTCCTTTTCTAATCATGAAAGTGATTCTAAACATTGCTGTGCCCAAAACATTTGGAAAAGAGATTGAAATCGCTATCTGAAAGTTAAGCATAGAGGTAGTTTAGGGGCAAAAGTCACATAAATAGTGCCTTCTTTAAAAACTCACCGGTACAGTTTGTATAGTGTAGTAGCAGAGAAGTATATCATACATTTTTATAAACACACAGACACAAAAAGGAAGAAATTCACAAGTATGACATATGTTGGTACGTTTCTGAGATCTTCAGATTGAGATCTATGTAAGACATGCACAGCACAGACAGTAAACTAAACTAAGGGTGATCAGATAAAAGAATACTTAAAACTGAGAAGATACAATTAAAAAAAGAAAAAACTATACTAGCAATGAATCCCAGGAAGAATAATTTAAACAGCCAGCTTATCCCAATGAAAAATGTAAAACCTACTGAATGTTTAAAACATAGCAACCAGTTTATCAGGATATAGCTCGCACCGGTACACTGAAAGCCAGCTAGACACTTCCGCATACCTGCTGCAGCTGACTCCTTGGGAGATTCTATGGCTTTGCCCAAAGCAATGGTTTTGGGAGCAATTCCCACTGTTGCCTTTGCTGTGGGGCTGCTGTCCCAACACTACTACTGGGAAGGTTTCACCACCACACCATCTGAAGTGTCTGAAGCAAAATTTTAGCCCATGGTGAGTGGAAGCAGGGACAACAGTTTGCTGCAGCACTTTGGCCGGTACAGGTGGCTGAAGGAGGTTCTTTTTTGTGTACTATGTACTGAAATACATGCAGTCATACAGGCCTGCACATCAGCTACAAACTTCCAATAAATAACTTGCGACACAGAAAATACAATCTAGCTTTTAAATAAGCACTGTAAATCTTCAATTAATATAGTAACTTTGTGGATACAAGTGCATGCAATCTATGGCAATTTATTTATTTTCAAGAGGAGGGGGAGAGAAGTTATCAAACATCATGTTATGAGCAAGGAACTTCCAAACCCAGTTCTAAAATTATCTTCAGCTTTGATAAATCAACAAGCTCTAGTCCCCTCTCTCTCTTTCGCTTATTTCTAAAGTTTTTCCTCTTTCTCCTCTTAGACTGCTCATGTGCTTAATCTGACCAAAACTCTTTAAGGATATCAAGGGGATAAATACTGCTGTTACCAGCTACTAGTTCCATTTGCTTTTCAGAAATGGGTGCATTACACTTTGAGGCATTAGATGTGCCATTAGGTATTTGAGGATGAACTGTGACCCAGAGACAATACACAGAGAGAGAGACGAAGACTAAAACTTTTTTTGCATTAACAGGAGGATCCTCCACACGGTTTCCAGAGAGTGCTCCAGGGCCATTGAATTGTTCTACTGTGTTAGTATTTCAAGCAAAAGACATTTAACTCCATTTCTTCCAAGACCAAAGCATAAATGCAGGGAATCGCATATTTATCCAATGCAGGTAACAGACTTCTACCTAGCAATTTTCTGCAACTTAAATATGAATGATGCATGGCAAATGTATTCTTATTAAATGTTAAACACAAGCATTTTAACAGAAAAGTAGGGAACACAGCAAGGACCTCTGTGTGTTGTCATTGCCAACAGCAGCAGCCCTACAGCCCCGAGGAGCCTACAGTTCCTACCAATCTGCGATCAGATTAACAAAGAGCAAGTGCAGCTTCAAAGAAATTATGCATACTTTATTATGCACATTCAGAAAGAGACAGTCATGAAGCATTGCCTTTCTAAAAAAAGTTATAAAAGTTCTTATAAATATTCATGTGCACCATTTGTACTCTAAGCATTTAATCATTTCTTTACAAAAAAGCAAGGGGGAGAAGGGGAGAGGAAGAAATTACTGTTTCCTCAGTTCCAAAGAATTCAAGGCAACAGAAAAGACGAACTTGAACAGAAGTCCTCTATAAATTCGACAGCACCAAACCCAGAAACTTACAAACAAGAGAATATTTTCAGGTAGTTTTTTTTTTTTTTAAATTACATCTGAGATTTTAAAATAGTTTGCCAGTACTAAACCAATGATTTTTTTAATCATTTGAATTACTTGAATTTGAAGTTTGATCACTTGAATTTCTAAGTCATTAGCTTTGGAAAAACAAGATTGATCTGTTGCTTCTGACATTTGTACGAAGACAGGTTTAGTTGGCTGTACTTCTCTGCATTTTCAAAAGCCCATTGTCAAAGATGAACCTAACGTCACAGCACCAGATAAATACGGCTGCTTTGTGATAGCAAGGCATTGTGCAACTCGGAAACTCGATCCATCGATACACAGCTGTTGTGAGCTCAAATAGCAAGACTAAAAATCCTGCCATCAACCCTTGAAAGCGCTGCATTTCTAACTATATTCTATGGCATGCAGCCTCTTGATTAAGTCTCTCTGACATAAAAGTTTATAAAAACTACTGTGAATTAACATAGGTTACTGTAATAACATGCTGACAATACTAAACAAGTGGTTTGTGCACAAAAGATAAAAGATACTGGAAAACAGCTCTGAAATGAAATTGTAAACCTAATATAAAAGCTAAAAGATGTAGGGTAATAACATCCAAACTCCTCAGAAATCACACAAGCGGAGACAGCAGTGAGGGACCAGCTCAGACCACCTGCCTTGCTGTGATCCTGCCTCTAAGCCAGACCTAGATAACCGACCCTCTGCCTTTGACGTTCTTTCACCTCCCCTTTTGTACCAGGAACATCACTTCTTGCCCGAGACACGCATTACACTATAGCCTTGGGTATGAACACCTTTGCAGCATCTTTTCAGATACTAAACTCTGGATATACCTCCCCATCCAAGATACTACATTTAGAGAAAAAAACTGATCTAAGGAGATGCCTAATGCAGGCCCAACTCCTTCAGACATACTTTGCAAGTTGGCAAGTAGAGGTAGTGTTGGCTGAACAGGGTGGTAAAGCAATATTCATAGCAGAAGAGGCTTATTGCTCTGGTACTTTTGGTTCCCTCTCCTATAAGTCAAGTCAGATTGCTGCCCGATGTACCTGACTCTGATCTCCGGTGTACTGGACAAGTCTCAGTGGAGTTATTTCAGACACACACCATGTTTAGAAATACAAAGCCAAATGAAAAGTGGTGCTGCCTTTTACTTCCCTTGGGAAAACTGCCTCTTGCAAATGTTTTCATCATTTTCATTATATCCTGTTTGATTTGCTTTACTATCTTGACTGGAACAATAGCTAAGACATAATAGAAAAAGATTTTTCCACAGGCTGGTTCTAATTACATTAAATCTCAAGTGAGATAAGATATTTAAATAAGAAACAACAACTGCAGAATCTGAGATAATAACATACCAAGATGCTAGGCTTCTTGAGAGTACTATTAAAATGATGCATTAAACATTACAGTGTACTCCAATCACATCTCAACACGAAAGCCATTTCTTCTCTGGCACACCACTGCAGAAAGAGGGTTAGCATTTATTGCAGTCAACGTTCAACTCTGAACAATTATGAGACATTATCCCTCATGCTGGAAGTTACACGAACCGCGAGATACATGCTTTAACTTCGGCATGGGTGAGGCAGTTGGGAATGCAGGGTCACTGCAGGATTGATCACCTCATGAACCACAATGTAGTTTTGAAGAGCTCCTGGATTTGTTGCAAGTTGTACCTTTAGCATTTTGTCATGATAATTGAATTCTCTTTAATGTGCTTGGAAAACACACCATCTTTAGATTGCTGAAAACCACCGAAACATAAACATGCTAAATGGAGACCGTGGCTCTGGTCTGTAAACACTGTAAGACCTGTCACGGTTCTACAGTTTGTGTATTTAATGTTATAAGCCACTGCTCTGCTGTGCCTCCAGTATTGGTGCTTATGGAATCCTGCAGCAAATTCCCTGCTGGAAACCAAACTGAAGAAAGGGAACTTATGTGGGAGAGGAAGGAACTGAACTGCTCCCCCATGCCTCCCTTCCTTGGGCTAAGTGCTAGCCCAGGCTAAAGGGCAGGAGGAGGGCTGGCCTGGGGGAAGGGGGGAGGACAGGTCAGCAGTTCCCTTTGCCCACAGCTAGTTACTAGACTGACCTAACTAACATCAAACCACGTGCAAGTGACTCTACGGTGTGATTTACTAGGATATGGCTAGAGCTGAAACAGTTATGTACATACAGATTGGGATATCAGCTACTTATCTGTTCAGCTGTTTTTCCGTAGTTGTCATAGTAAAGTTTCAAGGAAGTTATCTAGACACTGAGGATTAAGGGACTTACTTCCAGTCAATAAACAGAATCTGTAATTCTAAATTCTATTCTTAGAGAATATAAACGTACACAGCAGCAGTTCAGTAAGTAAAGTTTGTCTAAATAGCAAAACATACGTTAATTCTCTCTTAAAAATGCAATCAAGTACACAAAAGAAAATTGAAAAAGGTTATTTCAGCACACAAAATAAATTTTATTTTCTTATGTGTATCTTCTACACTTCAGACTTGCAATACTAAAAGTGCTCTTATGCACTAATTACCCATGTTTGTCTAATGAACAATACTATGGCACTGAAGAATGATTGCTCACATGCAGGAAGTTGAGTAATGACAGTTACGTGACCACATTGCAAAAACATTTTCTAAATTCAGCTCAGAGATACCTGCAAAACCACTGCTGGAGATGCCTGTCTGAATAGATCTAAATCTGAACAGAGAATGCAGACACATGTGAAGGTAATCAGTGGAAGACAGATGCAACTATTACTACCTATGAAAATATTTAATTTGCATATAATAAAGAAGAAAGGATTTAACTTGTACATCTTTCTCTACCAACTATTGCTTTTGTCAACTTACTTTAGGCCATTATGCTTGTAAGACATTTGTAAACTAAAATTACTTGAAGATGCTTACCTTCATGTATGCTCACCTTTTCTCTTGTCCTGGCTCCTGCTGTTCTGCTGACACCTCTGCACAGACTCCGCTTTCCAACTGCAGCAAATCAACCTGTGGATGGGGAAGAAGAGTTGTTTTCTGCCAGCTCAGCAAAAGATGAATGGGCTCATGAAGGTAAGCAGTAAGCAAACGTCCAGGCACAGAGGAGACACCACCATACAGCTAGGAGCAGCAGCCAGGGAGCTGTGAGGCTCTGTTACCCTCTGCACCCCCAAGCTGCAGTGGTCAGTAGAGATTTTGGCAGATGAATAGCAGCAAGTTTTATATAGGCACCATGGCCTCCAGACAGATACTGTTCTGAAGTTCTTGGGCTCACACTGACTTACTGTGTTGCATAGAAGCTTTCCATTCTGCTCAAGTATATCTCCAAAAGAATAATTCAGTGATTTAAAATTCCCGGGGCAGTCTGTCACAACCTCTGTGGCAGGGGCCACACTAGCACCATTCTTCTGTCCAACAGGTTCCCTAGGGCCAAGTGTTTTCCTTGGCAACTGTGAGGGGCTCAGAGAAATCACAAAAGACATGACCTTGTTCTACCTGTTCTCAAGATACAGGCGAGCGTACTTCACATGGGCCTATGGACTGGTATTACCTATTTGCAGATGCTCTGAAAAGAATCATGTTAATTGCCCTTTTATTTATTTTCACACAGTTCCTGGAATGTACCCTTCACGCTGGATACCACTGAAATATCAGTGCATAATTTTACATGCAAACTAAACAAAAGGCTACTTCTTCCCCTAAGAGAGTAATAATTTGAAAAGTTGCTAGTCTTGATTGAGAGTTGGAATAAAGGCTGATAAGAGGCCGCACAGAGCGTAGGTCATGATGACCCGAATACTGAGAGAGCAAGATAAGGAGCATTTCCCAAAGCCAGGACATCCATAAAAGCAAATGCCAGTACTGCAGTGCTAGTAATTCAGCAACATAAGGACAAAAAAGGGAGACTTACTTCAACTTCAAATTGGATGTGATATATTGCACTTTCAGTGCTGTATCCCATAGCTACTGAATTACTGAATCTTCATTGACTGCTTTGCCACATGCACTCCTGATTTGCTATCCAAGTTTCTTCCTACACCGGCTGCTGGTCTCTCATTAAGACCAAGATTTACAAAGCACAGATTTCAGATTTTATAGAACTTGCTGTGCTTTCTAAAGATCCACCTTTTCTTCTAATCAACTGAAATAACACTTTTTGGCTATGACTCCTGGCATTCTTCCCCTCCTCCTTTTTTTTTTTTTTCAACTTGCAATGCATATTTCTCAGTCAGACCTCTAAGGACGTTAATAAGATTTATCTGCACAGTTGCTCTCGCTATTAGCCCCCCTTTAATTCTTTGAGATACAAGTACTTTTATGTTACAGGAAATGAGGACAACAGAAAGCTGCAGATTCCATGAATGTAAAAATTGTCTTGAAGGCATGGAACAATTCAGCCCTAATTACAGCCAGCTGGAGTCTGCTCTCTTTGCAGTAATACTTAGATAATTAACCAAATACTGACTGATGTAAGACTAGAGTATGTCACTAGCACTCATATATTTAAGGTTAATTTTTGTATCCATCACCAAAATCAAGCTTAATGGATATTATCAGCTAAAGACTTGAAAATCATTGACAGACAGGCATACAGTTAGGCAGGGATTGTTTTGCCTTCAGTGAGCTTGGTGCCATCTTTAGCTGCAGAAGAAATGTCTTTTCCATTAAAAAGGCAAACTCATAAATTTTGATTAATTTAATACCTGTAAATTAATTCAGATTAAGCCCTAAACTTAAATACACTCAAGTCACAACACTGATGTAATAAAAACCCCAAAACATTCTGACAGGCATTACTGTAGTAATACACATTTATTTCTCACAGTATGCCATATTTAAATTTGTGGGTTTGTGTTTCTTCTTAAGAAAGCTTTATATGGATGTCGAAACCAAATAGTACTATGTCAGAAGTCAAAACCACTGATTTGACTGCCAATGCATATACTCTGAAACTATTACAGAAGAGGACAGCAGAGGTAGTGCTCAAGAAGTCTGAAATGTTTGGAAGGCAAAACTGCTAATGCATCCCTCCTTCTGCTTATAATGAAATGAATTTTTAAACTCTCAGGTACCTGAGTTGTATTTGTAGAAAAAAATAAATCTGAAAGAATAAGTCAGTATAAACAAGAGACAGTTGTCTTCCCAATTCTATTTTCAGCAGTCCTTTCCCTGAAAATATGGATTTTTAGACAGATTCAATCCCTCTGACTGGTTATACAGCTAGTTAGTGCTGCACTGATCAGGAGAAGGCATTTTGACACTGCTTTTTATCAAGCAGTAGCTCCTGCAACTTTAATTTCTAGTTCCAACTCAAGAAATCTACTGTGAAAAAGTTGCAATATTTTAACCTCGTAAAGATGTTAATAAAAACAGCAATACAACACAGAAGTTGTTGGTAAAGGCACAGTGGAATGAGAAACCTAACTAATCAATAATGGTTAGATCTTGGGTAAGGCTACAAAGAAAAACCTCGTGCATCTCAGTAGCATACTTGCAGTGTTCTTAAAAAATCTGGGTGGGGAAGCAAGAATCTAAGGAATCTGGAATAGGGATCCTTTCCATTTTGTATTTTATTTGTCCTCACACCTTCTTATCTCATTGAAAAATAAATAATCCCAATAGCCTAATGTACTCCTTCAGTAGGAAAAGTCTGAATTTTGTTGAGTATCTCTGGAATGCCACTGTAAAGCAAATCACAAAGTGTTACCACAACACCACAAGTTAAAGTGTAACCTGCAGTTTTTCTCTGGAGAATACAAAGAAGTTTTATTTCCCGAAATGGAAAGTAATGGAATCAAAATAAAAGCCTAGCAAAAAAATAGGTTAAGTCATATAAAGAATGACATACAAGACATGGCTGAAAAAGAAAGCAGGTTGGGTATTTTTGGAATTACTTCAAGGTCTATTAAAATCCCTACCTATTTGCCTATAAAGCATTTTTGCTTAATACATCTATGCTAACATTCCTGTTTAAGATAGCGATGATTGGGTTGGAAAAAATCCTGCTTTGTAAGAACAAAGGGAGAAAGACTATGCATCAGCAACAATTGTTTCTGAAAGCATTTTCAGAGAGTTATACTGAAGACAGTTAAGGAAATTCATGTTTAAAAGGAAAAGTTGCATTCTGGATAAATTGCTAAGACACCCTTGGAATCTGAGAAGCCTCCAATCTTCCTGTTGTTTTGTGTTACGAGGCAAGAGAAGAGACGCTGCTGAAGCAACCCACTCCATGAGATGGATGCTGTAGTGTACGGGGGGAATCTGACTCTGGCCAGAACCTGGAGACAGCGGGACTACCTGCGCTTGACAAACCCACAGCAGCCTCCAGCGTTTCCAGTCCATGCCGAGGTGGCTGCATTGAGGAAATGGCTGCGGTGCGAGAAGTGAAGACATCCTCTCCTAACATGGCGTGCAGTGCTGCTCTCTTAGTTCCGTTTCACAGGTATATTTTTAGATGCGGGTGCTTTCTGTTCTCTCATTCCCTCACTCTACTCTTGATATTAACAGACAGGCCAGAAGTATGATATTTACATAATCACCAATATGCCATTTCCTAATAGGGAGAGTATGGAGCTAATGGAACAACTTTGATTTACAGGTTGTAGCAAAAAAATAGCACCATATTGTATGCTATAACTCGAGTATCTGGACAGCACTCAAAATGTCTTGTTATGGCAACATACGTAATCTTTTCCAACTCAAGAAGAAAGTTATTAATACAAAATTATTCTTGTGTGCAGCAGGTTCAAGTGCATTGATTATCTTTTTCAACCCTAGAAGCTGATAATTTTCTTAATTAGCAGGATCTGAAATGTGTTCAGGTTTGGTGTTTTTTTTTTAAGAATGGGAATGTCTCTTGCCAAGACCACATCACATAATAACAGGCTAGAGAAGAAAGAAAAGACCCAGCATGAAAAACACAAACTAATTATTACCAACTGAACAGCTGATAAATGAAATAACAAAGCAAAATACACTGGCTTCACATGATGGAAATTAAGGGAGGGTGAATTTGTTACAAATATTGCACAAATGAAAATTGGAGACCTCACCATAAGCAAGGCCTCTTTTCTCCCCGTCACTGAAAATTCCCTGCTCCCACAATAAGCAATCTACCATCCCATCACAAAAAGAGCTAGAGGATCCAATACACAGCAGAGAGTTGTTTTGATGTAAAATAGACTGTTCAAAATGAAGAGCAGTACTGGTTTGGAGCTTTACAAATTTATGAGATGATTTTTCCATTTTGCCTGTCCTGATTATTCGAAGTTTCCAGGGACAGCCATCACACCAGCATGAATTTAACAAACACAAGGAACAGTCTGCTTTTATCAGATGAACTGACAAGCGCAATATTTTGAACATACCTGTGATGGGATGGATTTCATAGATAAGCACAAGTGAATGGAGACTAATGCAAGCTAGTGAAAAATCAGAATTGCCCTTTGGAAAGAATTGTGTATAGGGACATTTAATGAATATTTTTATGTTACTGTTGCTTACTTTGTCAATGTTTCCATTTTGAATCATCATTTTCAGACATTTAAACCACAACTGAAAAAGCCTGGTTGGGCCTGAAAAACTAACAAGCCAGGTCTCAGGGGAAGAACAAAGTCTTTTTTTAACTACCCCCTAGCTCAAACACATCCTAAATTTAATATCTTTAGCTACTTTTGAGATAGAGCTAAAAATCTGGGGTTTATGTATCTCGCTTTTGTTCATGTGCAATTGAAGTTAAAATGCTACCCTATCCCCTCCCTGTTCTAGCAATTGAGTTCTGAATTCCTACAGCACTGGTGGGGGAGGCAGCCAGCCTGCTCTGGACAAGCAGCACAGAACTGTGCTCCCAATGCTTTTTCAAACTCTAAGTACGAAGTAATTGATACAGCAGTTGAAGTTTGGCAGACTGTTCAGAAATGCACAAAGGAAACACACTGTAGAAGTGTAAAATAATTAAGGAATATTTTTATAGTTATTATCTTAAAAATACATGTAAACCAATAGCCCCTTCCTGTCTTCTGCAGGTACCTCGCTTTATCTACAGTATACATCAATCACGCCAGACTCCGCTTCACTGCCAGTATTTTATGTTCCTTCCCTGCTCTATGTGCCAAGCCAAAAAGAAGAAACAAAGGCTGGTGTTGTTCCTGGAAAAACATGTTCTGCATGAATTAGTGGGCAGTTTCCTTTCATGCCCACGTAGGCCTGCATTCTGTATGATGAGTTAACCTATGCAAACACATCGGTAGTGTAATGTCTTTTCAATGGAAAGTGTCCCTACAGAACTGCTTGTGGGTCCTGCATGTAGGAGAGGAGGCTGACAATAGTTTCAGAAAAAGTGTCTCTGATGGTAAATTGCAGTCTGGCTGGAGCACTGGGCAGGCTGTTGAACAGAGATGTGTTCAGCTGCTACTGCCTCCCACTGTTATTGCGAAGGTGGTGACTTCCTCTTCATTGAATCTTTCCCCTTACTCTGCTCTTCCTTCCTGATGATAAATGCACTTTTTATTATTCTAACCAATTCAACACTACTTTTAGAAGTTTTATCACTCATTTAGATTTCACTCCGTGAGTCAAGTGGAAAAAATGTGTTCTCAAGCTGAAAGAACACCCTCCCATTTGAAATCCCTGAGCCAAGAGCACCTCCCATGCAACATCCTCCAGCTGTGCTCAGAGACAGAAAGAATCTGTCCACGTGGCATCCTCAATCAGTTCCCACCTGGGCCACTTCAGAGCACCTCCAGCAGGAAGGGGGTCTGCCCAGAACAGCAACCCGTCTCCTCCTACGCCTCCTCCTGCTTGGCTCACCCAGCACCTCCTCAAACCACACAAACCTCTTAATGTTCAGCCTATTAAGATCCTCCTGTACCAGCAGAGAAATCTATCACATTGCATTGTCATTCCTGTTCCAGGGCCACTGGTTGTCACCTGTATCAGCTAAATAATAGTAATTTGAATACAGACACAATTATTGGAACCTATTTCCTCAGCTAAAGCCATTATCCCTAGTGGATTTTCAGTTACTGCTGTTTTGACAAAGGCTGGATGCATAAAGAAAAAGTTGTTCTGCCAAGCAACAATGTACAAGGTAACAAACAAAACATCACCTTCCAGTTTTCTAAGAATTTTTCCTCTAAAACAATGGTTGTAAACTATTTGTATCTTCTCCTAACCTGCTGAATGAAGACATGCCAAGGTAGTACATTTTCCCTAGTAAGAATGAGTAAGAACTTGTGGTTAGTACTGCTTTTTACCTTGTGCTGCTTATATTTCTGGGCTCTAAAGTGTCCTATAGAAATCTGAAAGCACACTGAAGTGCCCCAGTTCCACAGCTCTTGCAAAATAAAGACACGAGAACTGAAACTGTCTTTTTCTCTTGTTCTCATTAGGCATCCATGAATTAGAGATCTATAAAGCATAGATGCATACATTCAAAGAGAAAGGACCACAGAGGTAAGGACAAGAACAGAGAAAAAACATTAAAAAGAGCACAGTGAATCTGAAAACTTGAAAGAAGAATAACATTTTTCTTTTAAGTCCTTTTCAAGCTTCATTTGTCACCACTGCAGATGAACAGAATCTGCAAGCCCTCCCTTCTTGCCAATAAAGTAGGAGAAATAAGGACAATATAAAAAAACAACTCTGGAAACAAACCAGACAACTGATACAGATAGGAAACCAGTTAGGGAAAAACCCCACCAGACTATTGACCCACTGCTGCTTCATCAGCCAAGCTGCAAGCTTTCGGTTGGGAGGCTCCTAAGAACTGGCCTGACTGTGCTCTTGCAAGAGACATAAGGAGCCCTAACGTGCATCTCACCTAGGAACAGTTATGTTAATTCTAAACATTTTCTTTAACCCCCACAGAAATTAGGGCAGAATTATCCTTGGGCAGTAGCAGTTCTCCCATTATTTAACAAAGCCTGTGACACATGGGCAGAATAAACACCTTACTTGGACTGGATAAGGAGAACAGCTATACTTGTAAGATTCAGAAGCACAGTCAGTACTAATTTTTCTACCAAAAGTCACATAAAAATACTGTCAGACCTGTTCCCTCTCCCTCTTAAGAACAGAGGGCCCTATAAGGAGGAACCATTATGAATGTCTGAAAATCAGAATTCTTAACATTCTTGAAATGGTACCAAACAAAATGACAACACATTCAGATTTCTTTTCCTTCATGCCAAATGGAAGACACGTGGAGATATATAATTTTTGCTATATGCGGTTACATTACTGTTTTCCATCAGTGCAACCAAACTAAAGAAAATTCTATTGTACACAGGTTCAGCTAGGCTTTGAGAAGCGCATGAAGACCTTTTAATCTCTTCTCTCAAAAGACATTGAATCATCATCTTGGACTAGTAAAGGTGTGGTAATCCTCCCTACCCTGCCCGCCCCAAACCTTCTGTTTTTAGTGACTGGTTACACTTACCCGCTTTTACAAAGGGACACAGGCTCCAACTGGATAGCTAGGAGAACCTTGGGTCTTTCTAGTCCCACTTTAAAAAAGTAGGACATTTTTGTATTCCTGACTAGTACATTGACCCAGTGAAGACATAGTACAGGTCTCAAGTATAAGATAAAAGTATTTTAGAAGCTTCATACCTGATTATGGATGTATGAAGGGCAGAGAACAGGATAAGCCAGGAGAAACACCAAAGAAAAGAAGAAAATGGAAAAAAAGAGATTTTTGAGGAAATGTTGATCATTAGCAGAAATGCACAACCTTCGTAAGTGTGGCTTTTCGTGTGTTTCAGAAATCCCTCAAATTACTTACCACATAAATAAACCAAATACAGAGATGCTTCTACAACTTGTTCTGAATTGCAATGTTGCTAGGTGTTTGCTAGGAAGATAATTACTAACAGAGTAATAGCAAAATCTAATTTTGTTTTTCAATGCTGGAGAGATGGGATGAACCCTCAGAATGAAATGTCAATTACCAATTAAACCATCAGATACTAAAATTCCAATTTCTTGCTAATAAATTAAACTTAGAAAATTACAGATTAATCCAATGCAGCTCTTATAAGATTGGCCTATTTAAACTCTGGTAGTAGTAAAACAAATATCCTCTATAATCCATACAAATTATCTTATGATACTGTATTATGGAAATAAAAATATTTCAGAAAAAATAGTTACCACTTAAGTCTGAGGCATTTCATCCATTCTAACACCAATGGTTGGCTTTGCAAAACCTTCTGCATCTACTGGCAACAAATCCTGATGAAATTTCAAAACTGCCTACTTCTCCAGACAGATTCGCTTCACCCACTGCTCTTCATGACTACTGGTCAGGACAGCAACATTTTCTGTAAAAGAAAGACAATTATGTTATTTCAAGCAAATTTCAAATGTGATTTATTGTTAATTTTCCTTCTTTAGGGACTTCCTGATTTCTTAAATGCTACCAGAGCCACATTAAAAGACACCCGAATGCTTTTTTTAGAATTCTGGCTACATAGCTGGCACACCAGACTCTTTTCCTCCTCCTTAGCATTCCATATTTTTTTTCTGAACCCCAAAAGCATACTGCTGCAGTCTCCATTTAATTTTATCTGCTCTATAGCCACACTTCTAGCTTTGCAATAAAAGCATGGGTTAGAGCACACACACAGTGAAGCACAGCCTATAGCAGCTAGCTGGTATAACTGAGGACTTTTTCTAGTAAAAGGAACAGGCAATCTTAAGTTTTCTTATTTTTCATTACAATTTCCTAACAAAACATAAAGAATGAGCTAGGAAAAAAAGGAAGAAAACTAGCTACATATATTACCTCTTCGAAGAGAATAAAAACACACAGGCTTATGTCACTTATGTTTGCATTTAAGCAGTTCATGGTAGTTGGACTTTCATTCCAGTAGGTTACTCAAATAAATAACCCTCACCTTAATCCAGCATAAATGAACAGTCAGAGATATTTATGGGCATGCTCATCTCCTAATAGAGCAACAGAGAACTATTTGTTGGTTGTCTGACAGTGACCAGGCTGCCTCTAACGTTCCCAGAGGTCTTTTAAGTTTGTCAAGGAGACAGTACTGTCTAGTTCTTTTGGGGTTTTGTTTTTTCCCTCCTGCTCCCCCTCCTGGGTGTTCTGCTGCTGTGACTTCAAATACAAATACATTTGTGGATGACAAAGTTGGTGGAAAGTAGCTAAACACAAATAGCCAATAAAATTATTTGTGTTATGAAAGCAACAGATAACATGGAGAGAATTGCTTTACAAGTTCTGTGAAAAGAAATGACAGACTGGTGAGCATGCACGGGCTGTGCAATAGCGAGACAGTGCTGATGGGCATGACAAGCAAAACCATCAGCTGTCGAGTGGCAAAGCAAAATGCCTTGACAACAGTTATCACAACAAAAACATTTTTTTTTAGGAAATTTGAAAGGAGACAAGCAGCAACAGGTTAGATGAGTAAGAGCCATCATAGCAGAAAACACACATTATGTGCTTGAAAAGGTAATTAATGAGAAGGGTAAATACCCTCCTGAAGGCAGATAAAGGAATTGCCACTAATTTAGTCTTGAACTTCAACTTGTTGCTCCTCATCTAAATGGAGACATTAGACTCTAAATCAAGAGCTTACTCTGGATGGAGAAGATGTAATGTTCTCCTCCCAAGCTACCTGAGAGTTACCAACTGATTGCTTTTGCAGATAGGATTAGCTAGAAATACGATGTCAGGGAAGAACAGAAAGAAAAATAGAGCCCTGCAAAGCCTTCAGAAAGAGTGGTGAGAGAATACCACAGTCCTTAGTTGTTTGAGAATCTCACTCAGCAGCATAACTTTTTGCATATTGTAGAGTTCTTTGAATTAAGAAAAAACAGCCCTGAAGAACAGAGAAATCAGCACATGCTTCATGGCATTGAACAGCTGTATTGAACTGATATTTAAAGTCTCAATAAGGCGATTTGTTTGTGAAAAATTTTAACCCCTTCCTCTATTTACTTATGTTTCAGTGCTCAGTAATACAGATTAATTTACAACATTTTAAGTTATTTGATAAAGATGACATTAAATCCTTCCTTTCAGCTGCTGCTCTATACTTATTAGACAACTAAGATGGATGGAGTAAAATGGAGATGCGGGTAACTCCGTCTCTTCATTCTGTTCCTGGCTTTCCACAGAGGCTGCAGGCAGCAGAAGCTCCGTATGAAAAGAGCTGCCATGTGACTCAGGCCCATACAAGCTGTCCTCACACAACAAAGACCGACAAATGCTAAACAAATGAATCACAAGCCATTGCTGCAAAACAGCCCCTGCTTTCTAGCAAATGCCAACGCTGGGAGCTATCTGTCCTGTCAATCCGAGCGACAGCCCATGAATAAAAGGGCACCTAATTACAAGATTAGTACCAGGAAGTCTACATTTCAAAACCCACCATACAAGCTGTGAGTGCTGACTGTGTAGGCAGGCAGAAACTGAAGCAAATCCACAAGGAAACCAAGCCATGATTTGGGAAATATTTTTCCTGGTAATGTTGACTGCAGGTGAACTCTTCATGGGCTGTCAATGTCTGGTGGTAGTTTAGCATTCAGTACATTGCCCAATTTTTATCATAAGAACTGTTCTTTGCTTTCAGATGGCTATCAGATTTGCCAAGCTAGTAGGATTCTGGCAACATTTATGCTGTTTATAGTATCAGCATGTTGATACCTTGGACACAAAACCCTGCAAAAATACATAATTATAAATATGCATGTTAGGTTATCCTTTTTGCATGATCTAGTAAAGAGAGGGGAAACATTATTTCCAAATTGACTGTATCAGCAAAGCATAACACAATATCCCAGGGATAATATCAGCACCCAAAGCATTTCATTAAACCACGGGATTTCCTTCAATTAAATTTCACAGGCAACCCCCCCCCCCCGCACACAAGGGATGTGAGACAGCTTTGCCGAAGAGGCCGCAAGAATCACCTGGCCCAGAAAATACTGATCTGCAGACAAGCATTTCCAGAGCTGCCTCTGATGTGCGAGGGCATACTGCTGTTAGGTGCCACTGTACGGGCAGAGAGGCTGCTCCGGTGGTGGCTTCTAAAGGGGTGTTTACCCAACCCTTGATCAGGTAACAAAGAGGGATGCTTTCTGTTTGCAGAGAGTAATTTCTTCTCTTCAAAATTGTCTCCTTGGGTGAAGAAATGCTGTAGACAGACTGCATCTACTCCTTTTAAAGATGGAGATGGAGAAAGGGAATGAATCAGTGCAAGGAACATACCTTCCTTTCAAGATATACTTTTGTTTTTAATAGAAACTCATAGATGCACAGGAGAAGAGACTCTCAAAAAATTGGTTTAAAAGTAAAAACTTCTTTTACTTTTCAAAGTATTAAATATAGCATCAATATACTGTTTAAAATAGAACTGATTCATGGAGAGAAAGGAAGTACTTAATGACTTGCTCATGGTTTAAGGACTCTTAAAACCAAGTATGTCACTCATGCATTTGAAAGATTTGCTACTCCTGAACTACTGATTTGAAAAGCTTTTGACACCTCAAGATGAAGATGCATCCCACAGGGCTACTGTGTAGGTTGAAAGTCTGTGTGCTCTCAGAACACTATTCCTTTAATTGAAGAAGGAAAGATTAGAAAGCGGAGGAAAAAAAAATAAGGGCATTAATTGCTTTGGTTCTGGAAATGAGGTGAAAACAAGGTTCTCTGCCCAGAAAAAACACCAGCTATCTTTCTTGTAGCCTGATCATCCAGGCACAGGTTAAAACCAAACTCTGAATATAGATCTACCTACCGTTCTATGACCACATCCAGCTGACCCTAAATGGAACAGAAAACACTACATCTTATAGCTGTAGTAGCCATCCTAAAACGTCGGAAACAATTCACTTTCATCAAACTGACTTTCTAGAACACAAACCTGACAGTTCTACCTGGAATATGGGTTTATGCACTGGGAACATGCTTTCATTTACCAAATTAAACACCTTGCCGTGAGCTACCAAGATAAAAAAAACACAGCACGTATGAATTGAAACTGTTAAAATAAAAAACCAACCACCCTCATTCTCCCACCAGAAAACCCCAAACAGCCACATCAGGAAGAACTAGTGATTGAATTCTGAGACCACCAGTGACCATCCAGGTTCTCAGTTGCATCCTTCCTACTGCAATTTTTATTCATTAATTTTTGGCCCAGTATTACAGACCTAATATTATTAAATAAGACGAGAAAGTTATCACAAAGACGACAGAAGGTACTACTAGTCACCTGTCCTTATGAATGAATCACGTAGTACAAACTTCTTATAAAGAAAATAATGGTTTATTAAAGCTTGGAAGGGAGTTTCAAGCTTAGCCAAAAGGAACTTGTTAAAATGAGAGAGTTGTACAGGCCCGTGACAGAGGCTGTGGGACAGAAGACAGGAACAGGAGCAGCACCTGTCAGTAAAGCAACACAAGTCTTTTTAACTGTTCTTTGCTGTAACAACAAGAAAAAATCTTCTATCTCAACAGTTACTGAAAATCTAGGCTGTTACTGGTATTTCACAATCTTAAAAGTGTTATTAATATCTGAAAGGGGCTTTCTAGAGGAGGACTCCTGGCACAGCAATACAAGGCTCAGGAAGCAGGATGGACACTGGGCTACAGGAAGAAGGAAAAATCGGCAGTACTATACCAAACAGAAAAATTGAAAGCGACAATAAAACCCCCACCCAACCTCAAACCCTCAAATGCCCATTTATGCAACTTTCTTTCACAAACTAAACCCAAAACTTGCACTGGGATTATGATTTGAATTTCAATCCACTCCCCCACCCACCACCACACTCCCTTGCTATTTGCCGAGTTTTATTAGAACCATCTGTGAGATGCTTCCTGTAGAGTTTCTTATGTCTGTTCATCTGGCAGCTGCACTTTACAATCTATTTTAAAATCTTCATTTAGAAGTTGTTGAGATAGAAGGTCTTTGACAAGCTAAAAATTATCTCTAAAATCAACAAAGAAACCTCATCATACGCTGTGCTTTACAGATTAAGGGGGAAGAATGGAAGCTGGAGAATATATATATTTTTAATGCGAAGATCAACGAAGGTTTTAGGGATCAAGACAATTTTTACCAAAGGAATTTCTCCAACAAAAGCCATGATTTACTCAAGCACTGCAAGTTGCCACTGCAGAATACTTTCAAGATTGCCGTTATTATAGATTGACAGAAGCAAAAGAAATGCAGACAGGTATTTCCTTACGGCATCTTGTTGGCAAAAGATAAGCAAAGGGAGGGCTAGAGAAGGAGGAATGTTGGTCAAGTATAGTAGCAGAGTTTGAGTGATATTCTGTATATGTGATACAGCTATCACAAGTTTTTGAATACAAGAGTCAGGGACTTTCTTTTTATTGAAAGCACCTCAGAAGAGAACTGTCACTGCAATATCCTGTACCCATCTCGCTATACATCCTGAACATTGTGTGCTTGTATACACACATCTACACACATGAATTGTCTCACCTTTTAGAAGTGGGATACATTGCTGTACTGTTTGTACACATACCAGCCATCCCAGGCAAGATCCATTCATCAGTTAAAAGAAAAAGAAGTCCAACAGGCTTTGCAATCCTCCTCTTAGCTTTATTAGCCTGTGCCTGCTGCTGCTTCTTAAGCTTAAATCTTTCTATATAGCCCTCCTAGAACATATTTTTTCATTTCCATGTACAGATTACATATTACCACCCTGCACTTCATCATGACAGGATCACTTCTGCCTGGAGCATATGGCAGGGCACATAATCACTGATGAAAAATGGCAAAAATCCTGGTAGCTTTAATTTGTTCCGATATTTTTCTCCTCCAGAGTGTTTCTGCAAAAGCATTTGCCTACTTAACAAGAATGGCACAACCTTAATTTTTGGGGGATTAACGGAGACAGACTTCTCTTCCAGGTTTCTCCAAATCATCTCATAAAACATTTTTTAATAAACAAAATGCACTTCAAGTATGAAAACAAAATACTCATTTTTTTAACATTTGAGGAATGTTACTTGTTGATTTATAATATTATGAACATTTTCTTTCTTTCTTTCCTCCCTGCAAACACTTTGCTCTTCCCATGATGCTATTTAAAAGGTAACAAACAATTACAGACAACATTAACTTGCTGTCAAGTAATGTCTGTATGTGTGTAGATTTGAAGAATCTGAGAAATTAACTGGACTTTTAAAAATGTCCTCAGGGTTACCTCAATACTGGAAACAACTTTCTCCATGTATGCAAGAAACTAAATTGCGTTTAACTCCATAAATCATATCTGAGACATGCACCTTGTCATCTCTCATGACCTTTCTGAGACTGTTTCATACAATTTAAAGCCCAGGTCTTCCCTGACCAAATTCTTAATTCCTTTTTTAAATAAACAAGACCTTTTAAAGTTTCTCAAGTACTCAGACTTCACAAAGACTTCTACAGCTTCATACATGGGGATTTGCCATTTGCTTCCCATCCTTTTCTTTCAATTATAATAGAACTTTTTTTGGTTTTAAATAAATGTATGAAGCAGTATTTTAAAATCGTCATGAACAAATTGCCTTATCTTCTCCCTTGAAGTTTACCATAAAATAGTAGACAAATTAGAGATGTTTTACTTGTACAGGCTCTAGAAAAGACACGCAAATGTAATAATTTGAGTTGACAGATCAAGCAAGGCAGACTTTAAAGGTGGTTTCAGAAGCACATAATTTGACTTCATAAATTTTATATGCAAATAATTTTAAAATAAAATAGACCTGAAAAGTTTTACATTAAAAGAAAATCCATATATATTTTCAAATAATACTATTAAAAAGTATATCTGCTCTTGAAGCATCTTGGAATTTCTCAGGAGAATTAAAGAAATGACCACAGAGTGTGCACGTGTGTGATCAACTAGGAGGAGAAATATTTAATAAAGTACTTATTAGCAAATCCAGTAAAAATAAGATCTCTTGTGAAAGTAAGAACTTTGAACAAAAACAAATTTTGAGAGAACAAGCTTTAAAAATATCTTCTTTTTTTTCCACCCTCATCTTTTGTGTTTGAAAAAAATATCATTTGGATGAAAAATCTCTTGCAAACCCTCTTTTTAGGTCACCTTTGATCTATACAGAATATATACATTTATATAAGCTAGAAACAACACCAACAAAAAAAGCAATTTAAAAACCCCTCACCTCTACGTATGCCCCTCTTTCAAGGTATCATGAATAAATTTGTCAAAATTGCAAACAAAAGAAGGCTTGGGACCATAAAAATAAAATTACACCCTGCTGCAAATGCTATTTTTCTTTCCCTTGAATACATAATGTTAATTCCCTGGTCTCACTCCAGCAAAGAGGTGCAACAGCACTGTATTTCCTGATAGAACGCCAGGGCTGCATCTCAACCAAGCCTACCATTAATGTGCTGCCTCAGACTGTGGCTGTCAGCTTCAAATACCCTCCCCACAGGACCAAACTCACGGATGTACGACAAAGGTTATCAGAAAATCTTATTGAATTGTGAGATAAAAAGAAACTGGCAGATTGAATGCATGCCTGGCGTCCTCTTTATGAAATCCGTTCATATAAAATGTTGCAGAATGGTTTTCCTGAGAGAAGAGGAAGAGAGTGTGTTTGAAGCCTGCTGAATAGGTTAATATCACATACAAAGCGAATGGACAGTCCTCAGCATTAGTGTACTTGAAAGAACTTTGGTACAGCTGCAATTTGAATGCCAAAATAAACAGTCTGAATCATAATATCTGTCTTATGCATATCACTTTCACAAGGACATCAGGTTAACGCAGCGCTCTGCAAGCTTGGGAGGGATCAGCTGTCAGTTATGAAGCATGCGTTACATACCATTGATTCATTATGCAGTTTGTTTTTTCCTTTCGCTATGATAAAGAATCCATCTCTGTTGATCCCATGTGTCGCTCGAACCAAATCCCAGACAAGCGAATACGTCACCCGCATTTAGGACGTGAGGTAACGTGGCAGGAAGCTGGTATGTATTTTGACTGATCCTTAGCACAGACTTTATGAGAGCAGCCACTAGTTAATTATAAAAGTCCTGTAAAAATTCTCATGGATGGCAATTAAAAAAAATAACAATTCATATGGTGGGAAAAAATGAAAAGCAAAAAAAAGAAAAATATTTGAGATTGGTATTGGCTTGCAAATAGTACATGATTTGTTGTTAAACCAGAAAATGTTTTTTAAAAAAGGAGCAATTCTGAATTATATGTTTTTAGGAATGACCTTGATGGCTCTGTCAGAATCTCGATTTTTCAATCCTGCTATTTCCCTAGCTTGTCAAACACACAGTTTCCCAATTCACTTACACTGAAACTACCCTTCTTACTGTGGGTTGCCACAGGAGCATTTGGCCCAGAAAACTGACTCAGCTTGAACGTGAAACATCACTCAAACCCAGAAGGCCAGCATGCCCTGGGAGAGAGGGCTTGTGCCTGCAAGCAGAGGGCTAACAGCATCCTGGACAAAGCTGGAAAATTCTAGAGATGTGTTGCACTGAGCTCTTCCCACAGCTATGGCCAGACAAAGAAGGAAGCTACAGAGAAAGGCTTTAGCTGAATTTTCTAGTCATTAAAGTCGGACATGCAACCTTCACTTAAATGTTAAGCCACATATACAGGCCATTAGTTAAAATTCCTTTTCTTTTTAATAGCTTTACCAGCTTTGACTTTTCATAACACTATTATTTAAAGTCTGGTCTGGACAAGAATTCACACTGATCTTTATGAAAATTCTTTTCAAAAGACTATGCTAAAATATCTTCCACGTATTGCTATCATTTGTCAAAGTTTTACTTAAAAGCAGGTATGACGATAACTGAAATGTATAAAATTGGAGTACTTCCAACAACAGAAATGATGGTTAAATTAAATTTGTGGCAAGAGCCAGTCCACACATTTTTACTTCTCAGTGAAGTACCATTTGACCTTGCAATGAGAAAGCCAACAATATAATACGTAAATCTAAAGCAAGAAACTATAGCTGAAAGCAGACTGAATTGGTCAGAATAGCCAGAAAACAAAGAAAGACAACAAATACTCCTGGCACTGAATTAGTGAGATCGTGTCAGAAAATGAACATCAGCTCAGTTAAAATGACCAGAACTGAAGGGTCAGTCAACAGTATACGCAGAGCTTGAAGACAGGTCAAAATTTAGAGTGCTCTGAATATAAAAATCGAATTGAACACTAACAGAATGAGTAGTAGTTGCTGAAAACAAGCCTTAAGGCAAAACACCATTCAGAGTGAGAGTAACACTGGGCAGCAAATGTCTGAGGGCATTAGAGAGAGGTTTTGTGATTTCTCACTATGCTGTTTATCTCCCCTCAAGTATCTGAAGGCACTGTTTATTGTTCTGGCTGCCATTTAAAAATCCTGATGGAAATAAACTCAAGTTGTAATAGGGAACTGCAAGTAGCACTTAGTGTTTCTGAAATATTAAGATACATACTAGGCATTTAAATGACACAAAATTCAGCAAGTGTTCAATGGTTCAAGTTTTTCCCCCCAAAGTTATCTGAAACTCTCTTGCCTGTGGCCTGCGCTGTCCTGTTGTCTTGTTTCTTCAGTGTGTGCAGTGTAGGATTCCACTGTTTAAAACCAACTGTTTAACCATGGATTCAACAACTCAGGGAAATTTTGGATCATAATCTGAAGCATCTTCTTCTTTCAAAACAGAGAAAAAAAGGAAGATAATTTCTTTAAACTCTTCCTAGAGATAGGTTGGGCTTAAAATGGTTTTGGCAGCTACACAGACTGAGCTGTATAAAACAGCTGCAACCTGGAAACAATTGGTAATGTGCAATACGGAAACAGGCAAGGACAGCGGACAGGACGCAGCAAGCATTACTCTACTTCTGGCTTGTCATTAGACTGACAACACAGTTTAGCCACAGCATCACTTCATGCTTCTAAATAGAACATTTTCTCAAAAAAACCCAAAAAACAAACAAAAAAAACCCCCAAAAAACACATTAAAAGGATGATACTGACGTTTAGTATCAAGCTTAATGTAAGAGTTATACACTTGTGTTGATACAGGAACTTGTCTGAAAAGGGAGAACCTTAGACGCTTTAATTCTAAACTCTCTTACCAGAGAAAAAATATTTTTTGAAACCTTTAAAGAAAAATGAGACAAAGTTAAAATAGGGTAGTAAAGTACTATCAAAACAGTAATGTGAAAGGGTCACTTGATAACACACGTAGCTGAAAACCCATGCCTGAGAAACAGTTCATTGGGAATACAGAGAAAGGAAAAAATAGGTAACAGCAATGAGGAACCCTAGATCAAAAGTAACGACTGCTGCTGGACAGGAGCAACATAACAGGTTGGTGCAGACCACAGGGCCAAAGTGACATGGCTCAGCTAGCTAAAGAAATTGTCCAGGGTGACATGGCCTCAATGAACGTTATGTTTCAATAAAACAGTTACCAGAGCTACAGAGGAATCTCCTCAATGCTCCTCTAGAAAATAATTTTGTTATATGTTAGTCCAGAATAAAACTCCAAATTGGAAAAACTGAAGTAACGAGCTCCTTTTTCAAACATTTTGCTCCTAAACACAAATTTAGGGACAGAGGAGTCAACTGTCGTAGAAAAGTAGGAGTGATCCATCTGTGCAGGATAAATTACTAACTTTCAGTATGTATTAACTGACCATAATAGACTTCATCTAGGAAGGGATGATGTGATTCAGATGATGACATTTGAAATAACAGAGAGAACAAACTGCAGATTAAGCAAAGTTCCCAAATATCAAAGATGTTGAAAAGACCAGAAAGATCATAAATACCCCAAGGAAAGCCCCAGAGAAGAGAAAAATTGTTCTCAAGATGCCAGCAGCCTATGAGATCAGGCCAAAAGTCCAGCTTGTCCGTTAGTCTGCTTCTGGCAGCGGCCCAGAGCAGAAAGGCATAAACAGCAACACTTTCTCCAAACCCTCTCCCAATCTCCAGCAATTTGCAGCTTAGAGACTTCCTGTAAAAGTAATGGCATCTTTGTACTTGATAGTCTTGCATGGAATTTTCCTTCATAAACTTATCCATTTACCTTTTGAACCCATTTACAATTGCGTATCCACAACATCCTGTGGAAGGACATTCCACAGCTTAACAGCTTTGTCTGAAGTACCTTTGTGCATTTATTTTGAGCTGCCAGGTTCTTTTTGGAAAAAAAAAACCAAACACCAAACTGATAAGAGACTTGTTCCTTTGTATCACCTCTCTTTACTTTTTCCTTTGCTATTATGATTTGTGATTTCTTTTACAGGCCTCCCCCAACCTGTCTTCCAGTTTGAAATGTCCTGATGTCTGTAATCATTCTGAGTGGATGCTGCTCCATAGCTCCAGCTCTCCGCCCTGCATTCTTCTTTTTGCATTCAAGTGAGACTGCATGTCATCTTCGGATGCTTTTGAAAAGAGGGTGAAAGAAGTCTAGAGTAGTGAGAACAGAGGCATATTTAAAGGAAGATAAAATTTTTCAGAGGAAAAAACACATACAAAATAAATGAAGGTTCACTGTGATGCAAGTAACAGAACTGTTCAAGCATTCATTATTACAAGAAGATTTAAAATAGAGGAAAAAACTTTTAAGACTTGTAGAAATCTAATTATTTTTCTGTGCCTTCATGCTTTACAGAGCCGAAATAATTTCTGTGTGCTCTGTTTCCCCCTCAAATGAGCACTCCACTGCATTTTGTAACTTTCTAGTCCATCTATAAAGAGACAACCATGCTAGAGGCAGCACACTACTGAGATTTTGTATTCCAATTGTATTTATATTTAGCAAGGAAATAAAAGAAATAACAGCACTGAAACAGATCGGAAACTAAGGGACAGCGGGTGATGAATGAAGGATGATTACTAGTCATCTTGTACTTCTAAAGTTCTAAGTGTAAGAACTAGAATGTACTTTTATTTTCCAGTAGTAAAAGCCAACAGAGATCTTTATTATTCACTTCAGAAAGTACAAACTATTCACAAAACATGTGAGAATGAATTTTTATCTAGTACACTGTCTCCAAAAAAAGGCTCCCCTCAGACTTGGGATGCCCTCAGAGCACTGCTGCCTGCACTGAAACCCTACAGAGCAACCTGTTACAGGCAAAGCTGCTGTTCCTGGCTTACTACTACCTGATTGTACTCTAGTGGTGCGCTAGAAAACAGCTTGTTGCAACTGTTCTTTACTAAAGGAGTATGTAATGAATTCCAGCTGGGGTCAGTTAAGGTCACTATAAGTACCGTCCCCCGTGGTGAACATCTTGTATTAAGAAAATGCTTCAAGATATACCCACAGCAGGCTCTGCACACACACATTCAGTTTTCCCCTCTTTTGTAAGCTTCTACATGAGGTCAAGTGTGAGTGCAAGAGGCTTGGTGGTTCTAAAGACTGATATTGTTAATTTGTTGCTACAAAAGGTGTTCTATTAACATTTTTTAGAAACTTCACACTTCTAACCTCCAGTATCTCAAATACAAATGAGTCTGTTACTACAGAAAAAAAAAAAAAAGGAAAAGAAAAATCCCCAAGGAGACACACAGGAAACATATTCCACACAGAAATTTTAGGGTGTACTTCTTCAGATTAAAAATATGCTCATAATTGCTGCAAGTTGCATTAAAAATGCTGGTTCTCATTTAATAAAATCTACCTGTAGGTGTCATTCGTGAGACTATTTTTTAAATTTTTGTAGTCTGCCCAAGCAATCTCAATTATTTGGTGTTGTTAAACTGCACCAAGTATATTTCAGATTTTCCCCAAGGCTAAGATAGAGGAGAGGAAAAAGAATGCTCCCATATCACAACCGAGCTTTCCTGGTTAGGACTTCACTGTATAGTTGAATTTTGGTGGCTGTGATATTTTTTCTGTCTTCATAAAATCCCTCTAATGTGTCAGAGTTATGAGGGTTTGAAAAAGAAAACAATCTTTTGCATTTTTGGTAGACTGTACGAAGTGTTAATAAAATGCAATATTTCCTAAATAAATTTCAGGACTCTGGGAAGCAGGGAAGGAGTATTTGCCCTAGAACAAAGTGGGAAAGACTGGAGGAAACACCAGGTTTCCCCCATGTGACTCTACTTGAAAATATGAACAGAAATGGAAGAAATTTGCCCACTATGTAACACTTTAGATATGTTAAGACTTTTCAGCATATGACTTCATAAATGTAATACTGCTATGAACAGCTACAGTAAATTAGCTGTCAGTGGAAATAAAACGAGTGTATTATGCTGGTGCTCCGCAACGTTTGCAGTGGGGAATTCCTCACATCTCTCCGCTGCCCGCTCTGCCTAAACGCATCAAAGCCTGAGCTGCTGCTCTGCCACAATTGTCCCACTATAATCTGCCGCCTATTATTCTCTCAAACCCCATCTGCAGATCATTTTTCTCTCAAATGAGCTGGTTAAAATTCCTCCTCCTTTTTTCTTCTAAACCTAGGGGAATTTTAAATAGTCCAGCACTAACTGACAGGAATTTATTTTAACCATTTATTTAAAATACCAACAGTTTTGTATTGCTGCAGCTTAACAGCTCTGACTGGTTTCATGCAGTCTCCCTTCACTTTATCTTACAGATACATGCATGAGCTTGATGGGTGCTGAGAAGTATGGCTTGAAAGAGTACTTTCCATTATTTCCTTTTAGGCTCAGACCTGTTTCCACACAGAATTTTGAGCACCACACAAAATGTATATAGACAGGAAAGCACACAACATTGTGAAAATAGATAGTTAACAAGTAAAAATATTTAGAAATATATACTGCGTTAACCACAAATCCTCCTTCCCTTTCTAATTTAAGAAGTTTGGAGGTGATTTTCCTTATACAAGGGAAGCAAATGGATTATTCCCCAATCTTTTACGAAGACAGTACTTAGGAGTTAAAAATGTGTGTGTGCATATTGAGCTGAAGTTCTTTCTTCTCGACAAGATATTGCTCTGAATAAAAGCATCATATGTGCCAGCATGTTCCTCCATGCCAGAGGGCTGAGAGGGAACTTTACCTGGACAGGATTGTTTCCTAAACTTTGTTTTTAAAATGATTTAACAGGGCACTTGGTTTCGTGCAGACTGACTAGTTTCACAGACTGACGCATATAGTCAAACTTGGCATTTGAGAATAAGCTGTTTAATATATTTTTACTGACTACAGTTTGAGAACTTCTCTTGTAGGAGACCAACAGAACAAAACAGTGGAAAATTGTTGGCTGTAACAGGGCTTAGAAGTAATAAAGTTTAATATAGCTTACATCTGTGTGTTATAGAAGAAAGGCAGAAGACAGCAACCATGATAGGTAATGCTAACACAACACGCTCCCCAGAAAAATACAACCTTAGGAGCACAGTGACAAAGCTACCTATCCCAAGGTGTCAGGTGTCTGTACTTCATTCTCATCACAAACAGGTATTTGTGAGTTTCAGAAGTCATATTTAAACAAAAGATTAATGCTTCACAGTAAAAATCAACTGCAAAAAGCATCAGAAACATGCATTAGGGTCCTTCCCCCTTTTAGCTAAAAGTCCTTAAGCTACTATTTTGTAAGCTAAAGGGAAAGTATTTTTTCCTCTTTGAATTAGTAACTACGCACTAGCTTACAGTTGTGTTTCAGCTATGCACCACATACTGCTTAGGTAAAAACTGACAGGGAAAAACAAGGGGGAGGAAGACATAAATTGGAACTTTATTCTGATCATTTGAAATCAAAGCAGGAGTTCTTGGTCCTGAGCACGAATAACCTGGCTTTAAGCAAGGAGCAGCAGATACATGGAGACCACTGCCACAGCACAGACCAATAAAAGGTGCCAAACAACAGAGAAAACTGTGTCATGAATAGTCTCTCATCTGTTTTACAGAGATTTTAAACCTAAACCGGTTTCTTGATCTCCTTTTCCACATGGCCAGAGCATCGTCTGCTGCACAGCAGTTTGGGCACAGGCCACTAAAGCCAACCGTGCCCTGAAGGAGCTGCGTGCTGAATAGCCCCCGCCACCCGCACAGAGGGGACACGCTGTCTCACCTTCCCCCTTCCAGGGGACAGGCCTGGAACTCAGGAGTTGTCTTGCTCGCCCTTCACAGCGGATGACAGTACCTATGAGGAGACTTCTTCCTCTCTTGCGTCTGCTGAACAGTGAATTGAGTTATCTGACACGCAGAATGAAGGTAAAAGAAATATTCTGTAATAATCACTTCTTCCTCTATCCTGCTATCTGGACTTTAAAGAGTTGTTTGCCAACATAACAGTATGCATCTTGGCTTGCTTTCTTATTTCAGAAAAGTTGACTGCAATCTTAATTGGGTTCCTCAGTGTAATATACTTTTCCTTTTTCCAAATTTTCACCATTAATTATCATATGAAATCACTTAATCCCAGTAACTTTAGGACTGCTAACAGAATCTTAGCCTTTGCAAGGACAGGCCTATAGTTAGATATTTCACACGTACACAACGTTAATGGTATAAGCAATGCTCCTTATCGGGGTTACAGGTATCATTATGGGTGAATTTACACAATGCTGTCCTTATAGATGAAAGGCTGAGGATTCACGCCTCTCCCTGTCAGCCACGTGGTTCTGCTTCCTCTTCTGTGCCCATCAACTCACTAACACAGCAGAAAACTATCTACTTTTGCCAGGTTTGTATTCTGCCGAGTTAGTGAGTTAAATCAGCTGACAAAGATCTGAGGTGATAGCACCAACCTCAGTGGGTGAGGAGCAAGGGGAAGGGCAGAGTGTTCAGGAAATTCCTTAGCAGCAGCAAACTGCTAGATTGGATTATGTCCCTACAGATAACTTCTTTTTGAGGATATCTTCTGAATTGCTTTATGTATCTTAACTCTGTCACCATTATCTGCAAGCTATACAGTACTATGAGCATACAACCAACTGTGTACTTGCAAGTTTGTCTCTAGCATTAGAGAAAAATAAAAACTAAGTGGAAAAACTAATAGTGAATGCTTGAACTGTAAGGAATCCTGCTGCTCATTTACCCTGATAGATCCAAAGCTGCATCAAGGGATGCTCACAAATACCAATGTTGAAAACCTGCTCATATGGTTCAGCTGGCCAGCCACAGTATACACGGGCTGCACAAAGTTCAGCCAGTGACTGACACACTTGCATTTCATATCAGCTTCTACAGTGTTCCTGAAAGAGGCTGCGACCTGCAAACCTACTGGCTTACCGAAATTGCATTGGAAAACCTTGTTGCAGTAAATTAAACTTCAACAATCAAGTAGTTTGTCTAAGCCTCATCAGGATCCCTCCTATGGGTATGCTTTATTTACTCAAGAATACTTTATTAATTTAATTTAACTTAGTAAGAACTGACCTGGGCTAGATCAACATAAGGATTTGAAACAAACACAAGAATGTGCACTAGTAAGTGGCAATCATTTTTAATTAAACCTGCTCATGTTTGGGGCTTCCCCCCCCTGCATTTACATAAAACTTATTTTTAGGCAAAACCTTAATTTTTAGGCTGTGGCTCCATTATAGTTTTTCTCAGCAGAAGAACAAACTTAAACAACTCCTACCTTTTCTCCCCCAGCTGTTTGTTCCTATGCCAGCCTAACCACCCAAAGACAGCATTGCTTTATGCTGGCAGTTGGTCTTTTTTGGCAGGGTTTTTCTTCTCCAGTTGAATGACCTCCCTACTTCGGTTCACCACACGGCTGCACAAACACATGTGCTGGCACAACACAGGAGGCAGTGCACAACTGGAAATGAATGACAAGGAAAGGATGGGAAGCCGGACTTAACCGGGCTGCAGTGCCACCACAGATGTAATCCTAGCTTTAATATGCTTTCTGTTCTCTGCCCAAGATAAGCTAAAGACACATTAAGAGATGGGAAAGAGCAACATGAAACTGAAAACGAGGGAGGGATATGGCAATGATGAGTAGGGAGTGGATTCAGAGAAGAAGTATTTAAATGGTTCAATATTGAGATGATAGCTTTTAAGCACTCCACAAGTCTCAAAACAGTGCCATGTGAAGTTGCCCAAACTAATGATTTACTACTCAATGCAGAGAAACATTCCTAGATTTTGTTAAATTCCAAGTTTGGCTACGTTATCCTCTCAAATGTTCAAAGAGAAAAATTTTTACTGTGAATAATGCCATTGCTGAATGGCATTATTCAGAAAATTCATGAAAAGAAATATCAATTTGGTTAAACACCAGAGTTTAAGAAAATGTCTTAATTTAGAATAAAAAGTGGTTTTGGAAGAGGATGGGGATGGGTGGGGAATTCAGTAATTTGTTTCTGAAGACAATGTGCTTTGGTGTTTGCAAGTATGTTCTCAAGGATGCCAAACTGCCTGTTTGATGAGTTACAGAAGAGCTAAGCAACATCCTGGCAGTTGTTAGAGCAAGCAATGAATTTATCATCTGGTGCTGTTACACACCAGTGGACATCAAGTCCCCCAAAAGGAAGGTTTTTCCAAGTTTCTAATGACTGCCGCAGTCCACCAGGCAGGATGATGGGGCCAACTAGGTGTCTGGAAGCCAAGCTGTAAGAAAACCCTTTGCAATTCTTGAAAGCCGATTCAGAAGGTCAAGTTGCCAACTGCCACAGAGCTGCATGCTGATAGGTAACAGATAGGAGTTACTAGAGGCTTAGGAAATGATCTAGCAATAAATCCAGAGGGAAATCCTTTGCAGCTTCATCTGAAGCTCAATGTTAAAATTACTCCTGTAAGACATTTTGACATCAGCATCTTGTAGAAGCTTTGCAGAAGACTTCTGAGCTTCTCAGTGATGAATATGGTTGACAAGGAAAACCAGAGAAAGACCAACCAAAATGCCCCACATCTATTAGATACTTACTGCCCCTTTGCTCCCTTGAAGCAATATTTGTTTTCCTATGATTCACTCACTAAATGTCAAAGTGGTCAAGACAACAATTGCAAAAATAAAGATTTAACTCTATTTTACAGTAAGTATTATTGTGCCACGGTAACTATGAAAACTCATGTTTCAAACTGAAGTAACAAGGTTGGGATATAGTTCCACATTCAGCTAAGAAGCAGTTTGTTTCTCCAGATTCTGATTCTATTCTAACTGTAGCTGTGTCAGAGTTAGGGCTGATTCCATGTACCACTTTTATTTATTTATTTCACACTCAGTTAAACCATCTGCAATTTCAGCAGCCTCTGAACAGACTATTTATAATCCTCACTGTGTTAACCTGGCAGTTCCCTCCAGCCCACACAAGCGGACTGCAAGTCCTGTATCCCAGACACTGCTCTGTTACAGTTACTCCACTTTTTATTTGGCATTTCATACAAATGCCTTGATACATTGTATCCTCCTCCCTTCCCTTTTTCAGTCATTACACTTTTTTGTGTTTTGTGATGTGCCTAGCATGTCACAGATGTTGTGAGAAGTAAACAACAACATATAAACACATTTAAAATAAACATCAACATTCAATTTAGCACATCATCTGAGCTATGTTGTTCAAAAAAGTGGTCAAACTGGAGTTTAATACTAAGACTTAGTTTTGATGACTAAACTGGTTCTTTTTCCCAATAAACTAAAAGTACAAGGGATACAGTAGCTGATTACATGCTGGAAACTGCAGTTGTTCTGTTAACTAATCCACAGGATTTCAGCAGTTCTAAGCATACAGTGGTGGAAGGTCCCATGCTTATGACTCATGCTACAATTTTTCTCTCTCCTATTGTTTTCCAAATTCTCTGCTTAATCTAAAATCCATTTCAACTAGAAACTTCCAGGCTCAGCGAAAACTTGAAGATAATATATTCCAACTGAGTGATGTTTCAAAAGGGTGTGTATCTGTAAGATCTTAAATAAATCTAAATCTGGGCTGGCACAGCCCTACCCTTGTCTCTGGCTTCTGAGCTTTTGCCCCTTTCTGTCTAGGATGCTCGCATGATCCCGTGGTGAGCCAGCTCAGGGAGCTGACTGAGCTGGAAACCACCCAAGTGCCACCACAAGGAACCAGAGGGAGTGGGCACGTGGTGGTGGGGTAGGAGGGAAACAGGACAGGATTGTGGCAATCCAGATTTAGATAGGCTTAAGAGGCAATATACCACCAGGAGTCACTAATCATCCTGAACGAGCCATGTCCTTAAAGGAGATTGGCATTCTGAGGTTTGGGTTTCATGAACGTAATGATTTATTTTCATAAAACATTTTAAATCTGTACATCACCAGAAAAGGTATCCTACATATACTACTAATATATCCTCTTAATGGGGTACATAATAATGAAATTTTGTCTCAATAGGTCTTCAAAAGAAGATAAAAACTAGCAGGACTATGAGTTCTGTCAGAGTTACGCCTGCTTTCTCTGCCTTATGGCTGGCAATAACACTTTGAAACTGGTTTTGATAATATCTAGGATTCTATAGTAGCTATGCTGAAATCTAGGACTCTTCTGCTTCATTGCTTTAGCTTTGCTTAACAGACTGCTTTTGTGTGTAAAACAGTGACAGAAATTTACAATATATTGATGAAGATACACTACATAAAATTGTACTGCTTTTACAGGAATACTATATCAGAGTCCTAATAAAAATCTAATGGGTCTGTAAGAACAGTAAGAAGGGTACAAAACAAGACTCAATCTACTTCCCAGTGATAACTTTTCATGCAGGGTACCCCATGGCATGAGTCCAAACAACCCATGTCTTCAGAAATAAATGTACAAAACAGAAACTCTTTTAACATCACCTTTCCATGCAAAGCATTTTTATCAGCCTACCACCCTTTTTCAGACAGGGAAATTCCCACCAAGTCATCAATAATAAATACATTCAGCTATCAGTTCACCTACTAATGAGTAGCTTTTAGCATACAGCACCTATTCAGAGAAATTGGGTCTGGAAGATGAGAGGATAGCCCTTAATAATTTAAAAGACTCATTAATCTTATCCCCAAAGACAAACAAACAGAATTTGATATCTACTCAGATTTCCAGACTAAATCAAGAGACAGCATTTCAGAAGCCATTAAGATCTATCAGACAATAAATATTCTCAAAGTGTTGTTCTGTGGAATTTGTCAGCAGAAGAATCATCCATCTGAAAAAGCCCATATTATTAGAGACAAAAAAATCAGGAACCTGAAGAAATGTGCACTGCTGAAAATTAAATCAAAAGGTTTGAAAGCTATTCAGCATGACAGAGCTAAAGGTCTTTAAAATTTGCTAATTTAAATAGACAATATGTAGATCCAGTCTGGTTGTGCATGGTATAAAATACCAGTACTCTACACACATTAACTATGCCCAGTGATAGAATTCACCTTCAACATCAAATACTCACTTTGACAGTATAGAGAACCAGGAGGAGGGAAAAGATGGCCTATAGACTCATCCTGGGACTAAACCACTCAAGTTCTGTACTTGGTCTTAAGTGTGATCCCTATTCCCACCAGGTATTAGTTAAAGGGCAACACAGTGATTGGCAAGAGTATCTGGAAAATAATAATTATTATTATGCAATAATAATTATGGCCAGAGCTGCAGTGTATGTCTAAATACCAGCAAAAATAACCCTAACACAATTTTCTCTTTAGCTTGGGTGTCTCCTGGTATGAATATACACGTTACTACTGTAAAACTGCTTTTCGCTCTGCGCAAACACTCACTAGTAATGAGGGTTTGCCTAGAGAAAAGTTATCGAGTTAGATCTCTACTTGTATCTGATTCCCATACTTGCCTATGATATTCTTTCTTCTGTTTTGAAGTCCTCCTAAATGAGATAACCTAAATGCTCCAGTAGCTGGCTGGAACTCCAAGTCATACTCCGTGGGAAAAGAGGGAGGTCTTGTGTTCTTCCCCTGGCTTTGTTAAGCAGGCGTAGGAACAGAAGCTAGGGAGCCTTAGGTGCTCCACCTCATTTCTGGCTCTGTGTAGATTAATCATGTGGTCCAAATACCATGGGTCTTGGACAGGGATTTTTTTCCAGGCATTGTATATGAACTATTGTACCTTCCACTCCTTATCTACAGAACTAGCAAAGTCTCCCTTCCACCTACAAAATCAATGGGCAGAATTACTGTATGATTAAGCTTAAAAACCAGGTGTGCCTTAGAGCCTGTGCCTGTTCAACTCCTACACAAAGCAGGACACAGAACACTATCTTACTGTAGATCATTCTGAAATGGCAGTAATTAAGGAATATGCAGTTTCCTTAATTGCAATTTCCTTTTTATAAAATACCCCTTTCTCACATCAGTTTTTGTTACACGCAGTGAGCCCCAACACTACACTGCCTTTTCAAAGCTAAATGTATATGACACTTGTTCTTTCTTAATGTTCTCTTGCACCACACTAACATTTACCTTCCACTTTCGGCTTTTAAACACGACATCATAACACACAGAGTTTTCAACTGATCAGGCTATTTGACAACATTTTAGGGCCACAAGGAGAAAAATATGTCACTTAAAAATACAACACAGAAGAAATGTAAAGTAAAACAAGGGATAACCATAAATTCTTTAAAATAGTCAGTTCTGATACAATTATCAAAATAATAATGGTTATCTTCCTGTCAACAGATAGTTTTTACTGAGGTTTTCCATTACATATTCTTTTGAAACAGGACACAAAGCTTAACGAATAGGTATTGTCTTTTCAAGTTTTCTTTTGCAACTAGAGTGTATCCACTTAAACCTAATTAAACTCGGACAAACTAATTCCAGGAAGTCAAGAAAAACAGTTTAGAAAAAAGGTGAGCCGATGGGGCAAAATTATTACTTCAGTGCATGACCTGGGACACGCTGTAGATTAAATATTGGCAGTGTACGTTCATGGAAGGAAAATAAAAAGATGTCAATAAAACAAAATACAGTTTTTCCTTTTGGCTTTTATGAGGTTATATAAAGTTCATTACATATAAAAATTAAACGCTTGAAAAAAATTGCATATATTAATTCATCAGTCCAACACAACTGAATGTCTTGGCTTATAAATATCACCCTGACCCACACATTTCTGGCTAATTAAACATTATTCTCATTTTAAAAAAGGTTAACCAACCTCCATTCCTCATTGTCTTTAAACGAGCAGCTACACTTACATTTGTTCATCCAAAATGTCACTTTTTAAGTGCCCTGTGCCCCCATATAGCTCTGGATGATTTGCAGTGTGTCAGAGGCTCACAGTAACCAGAAGCCATTCTCCTAACAGTACTCCCTGCTTAGTGAGATGGTCACCCTGTTACTCCTCACTGATAGATGGACATACAACATTAGGGTGTACAGAGGATGAAGTATCAATACTGTAAGAAAAGCAAGTATTGTCAGATTAATGAACCTTAGTTTTGTGAACACCAAGAATTCTTTAAGGTTACTTTTAATCAAAAGTAGCACTCTGAAAATAGTAATTAGTGGAATTTATCTGGACACATTCAGCTCACATCATATTTCAGTTTTGACTTACAAACCTTTTTTTCCACAGAAAAGTGCTTTGCTAATATCCAGAACTAAAAGAATTTTTGAAAGACCTTTCTGTCTCCAAAGAGACCATTAGGATCAGTTTTCCATTCTAAACAGAAATTCCTATCTACTCAAACATCTCTAGCTCCTCCAAAATAACCAAACTATCGTGAGCTTTCTAGCTACTTACCTGCCAAAAGAAACACACACTTCTAAAAGAGGAACAGTAGAAAAGCGAGTATTATTAAATAGCAATGAAGTTTGAATGAGTGAAGTATATTGTTCCTTTTCTTGATATTGGAATTATCAAAGGTTTAGACTAGAAATGCTCTGTTTTAATTAGGCTGCTAACCTGAGCTGCCTTTACCCATTTGTTTTTTTCCACAGATTGTTATCTTTAAAGATCTGTTATCTGCAAGTTAGAGATGATCTGTGTTAACACTTTAAAGATTCATATTTGTGCATGTGAACGCTATCCTAAATTTTCTAAATTGCTATTTCCCAAAGTTTTTGAGGTTTTTTTTACCTCAGCATCTCAGTTGTCAGTAATTTGTATTTGCACATCCCATTATAAAACAACACAGTCTTGTCAGGCACTTCCTAACACCCAGTAATGGGTCATATACACCAGCTATTTTGTGCTATATGTAGTCAAGAAATACACAAACCATATATACTTCCATGGAATAGAGTGTAAAATATGCACCAGAACATCTAACGTTTCACCTTCCCAGCCTGCATACTGCTCAGAAGGGATTTGTGCAGTTATGAACCTTATTTTTCACATGTACTCCTTTCCTCATCTCAGACACTGGAAGTTTTAGAACAACTTTCCCATTCATAGCAGGTCAGAACATTCTGACTACAGACCACACACAAAATGCACAACCATACAGCTCAGGTATTTCCAAGGCTACTGAGATGCTGCTGTGTAAGTTACAAAGGTCACAGTGCTTTCAGCCCCTCTCTAGAAACTGCCAAGCTAAGACCACCAGAAAGCCCCTCTTTCAGTTCAGCTGTAGTGGAAAATAGGGCTCAGTGTGCACAGTTAGTGTCTTGAAAGTTAAAGCACAGAGACAGTAATTTACAAGGAGCATACCAAATACAGGATGTAAGTTATCCCTGAAGAGTCCCGTGCTTTCCTGTAGACAGGTGAGAAAGATTACACATACAAATTCCTTTTTCAGATGACTTTCAGACCAGTATTTTTAAATACTAACATTTCATTAGGTATTTCTTTCATTAAATTATTGACAATCTTTATTTTTTGTTTCCAAGACTGTGTGGGTTTTTTTTTTTTTTTTAAAAAACAAGGGAAGGCAAGTACTCCCTGAGGGTCTTAAGTTACTTCATTACAATAGATCAGTTTTCCCTAGTTTTACTCCTTTATAACTCATTCCTCTGTTCAAAGAGATTTTTCTCTTCCAGTGAAAAACTAACATAACATCAAAGTTGCAATGCTACGCTTTTCTCAGTAGTAAGACAAAGTGATACGTGAGATACCAGATCTTTAATACTGGAATTTTATATGGTATTTTGTGATATAATTTCTGGCACAAAACCTTACTGAACTTTGACATTTTCTAGTTTATGATATGCCGTTACTGTATAAAGCCACAGAAGTTATGAAATATATACCTTCTTCATTAAAAAAATTTGATGTTAAGTTATCCATTTTAAACATAACACATAGTGTACCTTCTGCAAATGCAAGTGTTTCTCTCTCCAGACACACATAAGCTCATCTTTGTACTGCTACCTCTTTCCTCTACTGAAGAAAGCACCAAAACCAAACAGGAAATGCTCTGAGGCACAATTGTTGAGGTATTCCTCGGGGAGAGTTACAGTTTCATGGCTTAATCACTCCAACTTTCTATTTTGTTAATAATATAGCTGAATAAAAATGATCTGATACTACTTGTGCATTCATTTTAATGAGTCCGTAGAAAGAAATGCCTGGAGTGAAGCATGCCCAGATCCTGAATAAGTGAGAAAAATTCTGCACAAAGATTAGAAACATCTTCAGTTCAAATAACATTCATAAGAGTCATGAATAGTATCTTTTTGATCCTGGATCCCTATTCTACTCCAAAGGGGAAAAAAAAAAAAGTTTTACAGAAAGTTTATTAGTTAAATATGAAAATCAGTGCCTGAGCTAATAAAATCCTCCAACTCCCGCTTCGCCTTCCAAGTCTTAGTATATTAATCTCCTTTCGTTTTAGCTGCTCCAGTTCTTGCATAACAATGCCATTTCCTGAATTCAAATCTCCACAAATAAACCCTAAAGCTGAGTAATACTTTATTAAGCTCTATGAATATTCCCTTGAGCAGGACATCCTTTTAAAACTGGGGTACGCTGTCACAATTCAGAATTATTTTCTTAGCACTTTCAAGGTAAGAATTAGAAGCACTGCAACAATCAATAACTAAAGATCTTCCTGAAATGTAAAACTAGTACCCTCTCCAGAGGAGATGTTTAACAAGCTACCAATGTTTAGTTTAAATTCTCATGCAGTGCTGTCCTAAGTAATGAGGAACAGAAATCAATGCAATTTTAAAAAACTGATCTTAAAAATATACAAACCAGGAAACAGCCTTATAGCTCTTGGAGTGGTGCCACTATGATCAGCATCTCGTCACCTCCCTCCCCAAGCCCTCTTTAAGATAGGTCCTCTCAGATGAACCTGAAAAATAAACTGAAATGGAAGTGAAGAATCTAGAATGGACAGATTAGTTACTAAGGTGTAACTATCTAATTAAAACAAAAAAAAAGAAAGCCTGAAAACAAAATTACAATTTAATCCACCAGATTTCAGCTCACTGTGTTATACTGGCATCTCCAATTCCTAGTATCTTAAAAGTCTTGATATCTCTATCAAACTTTAAATCTAAAGCTAAAAATTGGGTCAAATTTACAGAGTATGAATGCAGCTGTGTACAAAACATTTTGGACTATAGAGCCTTTTTTAGCTTGCAAAGGTATCAAACACATTTACAGGATTTTTTACTTCAAAATATTTGAATTTATTCAGTAGTAAATTCACTTGCAAAATGATCTATTACTGCATACTGAAAAATGTTTAAAGGAACAAGCTTTTGGATTTTTGGTTTTTTTTTTTTTTCTTTAATCAGTATGTAAGCAGCCGAGCCTTTCTGAGCCCATCAGCATGTTAACAAAATATTTCTTAAGGCGCAGACTTACAATCTGCCTAAGAAGATAAAAATCTGCACTTTTAGGTCAAAGGGACTATCTCTCCACTTCTTTGGCTGTGTGCTCCTAGCTGTAGCTGATGAAAGCATTTGTGGGTTGCGTAATCAGCTAGATAGATGTGGTTCCTAATCTTGCTGGAAACTAATCCCCCACACAAGAAAATTTCCAACCAGGTTAGGAACTTGATTCAGCCAGTCACATCTGCACAAGTGTAATACCACCGAGGTGCCCCTTTCTTTGTCAGTACTGCCTAAGATCAGCT
>NW_010103956.1:3675-24651 GCF_000699245.1 Pterocles gutturalis | reverse complement strand
CCATGGTTAAATACCTCTGGGATGTTCACTTGTAAACAGCTTCATGCTTTTAATATTACTCCACTTCAAGATTATACAGAAGAGGCAACTCAAATTTCCTACCATGTCATTTCATCTTTTGTGCAAGTAATTTCTCACCATAGAAACACAGGTAGAGAAAATTTTTTTTCTTTCAAATATTACAGTAATTCTTAGGTAAAAACTTGAATTGGGCATGGTATAACAACACATTTTCAATAAATTCTAATACTTACCCCATTGTACTAACTTCCTATAAATCACACATCCATACCGGTATTCTAAGAAAACAAAGTTTGTTGCTATGTGTCCTCCCTTAACAACTGCCAACCAAATATAAAGAGAGTTAGGACTGCAAAGGCATTGGGAAATCTGCAAATTTAGCAAAAAGTACCAGCTAGAAAAGGTAGAAAGAACCAAGGCAGTGTGCTGCTGAGGAAGACTTAGCAGAGTTCAGTAATCGACTGGCCAGCCAAACAAGTCGTCCATGCAGAGCTCCAGCCTAGCCTCAACCTTATTACCTCTACCAAGGATGAGGCAGCAAGGCCATGGTGGGATGCACTGGGTGCAGTGGAAGGGGATGGTGACGGTGAGAACAGAGTAGAATGCGAAAATGAGGAACAAAAGGGCAAGAGTATTGGAAATTAAGCTCTCTCCTCTACTTATAGAGATGGCTAAAAAAAAAAGGAAATAAATCCCAGTTTTCCATTAACTTTTTTGCCCCAAAACCTTCTTTCCAAATAAATTAGATATTCCACAGCATTTTTCAGTTTTATGGTTATGCCAAGCAATACCACCATGCTAAACAATTCAAAGTTTAAAGGTTCAACAAAATACATTTCATCTCTTTTGGGGAAAAAAATTGATGTGCTCTTGTGAGCCATTTTGGTCATAAACCTGACATTTTTCACTGCAAAAACTTCTATCCACCTTTTCCAAACATTAACAAAGAGACATGTATTTTCACCCCAAATTTTATCTTTCTACCCTACCACTTAAAATATCCCAGCGACTTCAAGTACTCCCATTTTCCTACAAATCCCAAGAAGATAATCAGCATCATAAAAGCTCCATCTGAACACACACCACATCCATTACTGCATAATCTATTGGATAACTGATCCATAGCTATAAAATATTTATTTACATTTGGCATGTGGATATCAAACACAATCAAGTTCATTAGGCAGTTTGGTCCAAGGACACATTTCTTGCAAGAATTACTCCAAGCTTTCACAAGAAGTTGGGGTATGTTTTGAATTATCCCAGCTTATTTAGAATATAATCAATCTGTAGAATAATTGTTTTAATTTACAGATCACATATTCAATAATTCTCACAGAATCACTTCATTAATTCCGACCCCCATTACAGAGAAACAGTCACATGAAAAAGAATGCTCATACTATCTTAAATGGTCACGTCAGTTTTCCTTCGTGTCTTTTCATCCTGAATACAAAAATGGAAGTCATTTTCTTACCCTGCCAACAGCTTGTCTCTTGAATACACATTAATAGTCGGCTTTCAGTTTTGAAGGTCAGATTTGAGTAGTTCTCCAAACAAAATCAAAAAATCAGCAGCTAGTACCTAAAGAAACTATTTTCTTTTGGGGAGAAATTTTGTACCTTTCTTCTTAGGCTCTCACAAAAAGGATGTAGTCATTACAAGAGAGACAGAATTTCAGGCTGGTCATTTTTTAATGTGGCTCTGAGCTTGGACTGAGTCAGTAGGAAAACAAATTCACTAAGTCCATCTCCCATATTAGTTAAGATGAACTTACAGGAAAATGACACCTAATTTAGCATCTGGAGGGAGGTGGTAACTAAAGTTATCAATATATGGATATAGGACAATCCATTTATATTTTATGCGTATGTAACAACCCAAGGAGGAAAGAAAAAATTGAAAGCTACCAAAATACAATTGCTGCAATGCATTATGTCAACAGATATTCATGGTCATAGCCAAATGTGTTTGTTAATATGTAGTACATATTTGGCACATCAGACTGAAATCACTGAATCATCCTGCCAAAAACGTTTTTGAGACAAAAAACTCCTTCTATGAGAACCTGATGGTAAGCAGGCAGGCTTTTTTGTTCTGATTTTCATTAGTAATGCAAAACCAGCAAGACTGCCTGCCCATCAAGTGCAACAAGTTACAACCTCACTTGTGAAAAATGAGCCATTCTGAATACTATAAAAACAATCAAAATTATCTGAAGGACAACACAGCCCAGGAGGAAGACACGTTTTGAAGACAGGGGTTACTTGACAAGTTTCACTTTTGCTTACGTGCAGTAGAAGAGTACCAGTGAGAAGGTACTCCAACAAGCAGTTTTCTCAGCTTATAGAAAAATAAATATTTTCTCTTCTATTCCTAATTCCATGCAAATGAAACTCCTAAAATTTTGAATAGGGGGGAAGCGTTATTTTAAATGTCAAAAATCTAAGCAAAAATTATTTTTACAGAACTGCAACACCACCTGCATTATACTCAGAAGACAAATTCTGCTCATGTTTTGCAGCATTAAAAAGCAGATGCTTTTTCTTGCATTAACAACACTTGATTATAAAATAAATTTAGCCTCTGTGCAGAGAGGAGTGAACAGAATGGCTCCCTTAAGGCGCAACTTTGAGGTACGAGGGATATTAGTTCCATTTCTTTCTCAAATGCTGTGGAGAAGGATGACAGAAAGAAACAGCTTCCAGTTGTCATGCTCCTAATCCCTCTAGTCTATAGATGGCTTTGCTCCAGATTTTTCACTAATAAACTCTATTACAGCATAACCCTTCACTGTCCTTACACTATGCATACTGCAATCTGTGTGGTCTAGTTAGACTAGTTTGGGGAAGGCATTTTGGTGTTTGAATTATTATTTTTTTTAAACCTGGGATAGCAAGAGAAGGTAATTTCATTTAAAGAACCCACAGGAATCTCATAATATTTAAAATATTTTTATTTGTGAGTGCAGATAGATATTTGTGTGGGATGTTGTGGGGAAGTTCTGGGTTTGTATATTAATTTATTTTGGGCAGAGGAAGTTTGCTAGTTTCCTACCAGAGTTTTTGCAAGATTATTTTGCAAAATTGTCTCTAGTATTGATTGCCTGTTAAAATTTGAAATATTTAACTTGCGGAATTCATTAAGCAGAAGACAGACATCAATGTAATTGGTCAACAGCAAAAATTACCAAAAGGGGAAACAAATCTATGTTGTTTGGGTGTGGGAGAATGAGTAAGTACCACTGGCACATTTAAATAGAAGAGCTACATTTAGGGAAACAGACTGCATTGCATTCAAGCATATAGGGAAGGAGAAGGAAAAACAGGAAGAGGCATAAATAAGTGGCAGAGGAATGAGCAGAATTGAGACTAATTGAGTAACAAAACCGATGCAAAGTGGGCCATCTTGGAGAGGTCTGATCTAGCCTGTGAGGAATTCTGGAATTCTTTGCAAAGCACAGATAATATTTAAAACAGTACACAGGACTTAAAATTCAAAGCATGCTGTTTCACTAAGCCCAAATCCTGAAAATAACTTTATTTTAACCACATCCTACATTTCGTCACAAATGCTATGTTTAGCCTACAAATGTTTCATTGCATTTTTAAACAACAGATTACTGACTATGTCTCCAATTTCTTCTTTTAATTCAAATAAAAGCATCAGAAATGTACATAATCTGAGAGTATGGGTAAAGAGCATTTTCTTTTGTGACAAACTCAACTTGGAACATCATCATCTCCTGAACCCTGCTGCTACTTCTGCAGATTTGCTGCTGCCTTGGGTCCACTGACACAAGCTGCTGCGAGAGGAAGCTGTAAAACGGGGTGTTTGCACTCTCTGAGCTGATTCTACCCCTACCCCTGACTCCCCATCCCAGGTACTAAGCCCACAACGTTTCCATGGCCTGCCTTCCAGTGTATCCCAGTGAATCTGTTTTCAGCACAAATAAGGAGAGAGCAAATTGCAATAAGCAGATGGGAATGCCAAAATGGCTAAGGAGATGAAAGAAACGTGTAACAACTCATTCTCGGACATGCTGACAACCTTCTGCTTGACCACAGGTTGAACTGATTTGGGTGAACAATAACTCAGCTAAATAGACATCACTCTTCTCATTTCCAGTTTTTCTGTGATCCATTTCTTGACACAGGTATACCAGCACATGTGCTAACATAACACAAAACCAAGAGACAAGGGGCAGGAGGAAGAGGGCAACTTGTTAAGATGGCTTATGCAATGCCCACCAAAACACTAACCAGAGACTGAGGGTGTGGATTCAAGTAACAATTAAAGGATTACATGGCTAGTGACAGCCAGAACCAATAATGCCATTTCCTTCTCTTCCGTCCCCAGAGCATGTTCTGTTACCTTCTCCCATGCTTCAGTCCTACATTCATCTGACTCAGATGAGATTTTTTTCAAGGACCAAAAGCAAGGTAAGCCTTTAACAAAAGTTATGGTTGAGCATAAATAACAGCTTGTTGTTACTGACAGGGATGATGCACAGGTTCCTCCCCCCTACCACATTCCTGGTGCCAGTGTGACTCCCTCCTTTGTGCCAGTTCTGATGTTTATGAACCTCCTCACAGAGCCAATCTGAACTGAAACTGTCTTTTCTTCAGTGGATTAGATTTCTGTTGCTTTAACACGTTGAATCAAGTTCAGAGGAAGGCCCACAGGTGCTGGTGACAGAAGAAACAGAAGCATGCAGCTGGGGAGAAGAGGGAAGATGGAAGGAAGAACAAGCTATTATTTTTGGATTAATTTAGGTGCTGTTTCATGCTTCAGCTGAGAGAAGGAAAGGAAGTAAGATCTATAAAGAGAAAAGTACTGCTGCAGGGTAATTAAGACCTAGGAGTAAACATGCCAAATGGTGTTTGCCACATGACAACAAACAAATGTGAATCAGAATGTGAATCAGTACTTCAGCAGAGGAAGGAATGTTTTCTCTGCTATTCAGGAAGCACTTCAATTGTTTGGAAAAGGTGTGAGTCATTAACTCCCCACATGTACAAGTGAGACATCCAAAGCTATAAATACCTGACATACTTCAAGGGCTCTTTGGAATGGAAGAATGGAAATCTATACGTACTTTCTCAAAATTACAGAAGCATGGAGCCATGCATCATTTCACAGATTTTGATTTGTTGTGTTTAGGCTCTTCTGAATTGCGTTATCCAAGCATGACCAGCTATAACCTTGAAAGGACTTGTTTTCTTACCTTGGATAGCTAAGCAGCTATTTGGGATAAAAGATGAGAGGTGCACAGGACTTGACAGTATGCTATTTTAATGCAACATTTTTATATGTCTGAATTTGTAGCTTATCTTAACCATTAAGTGAAATTACCTTCTGGCTGGCAACGAAGAATCTCACTGGCAACAGTTGCATGTCCTAAAAACAATTCTCCTCCTCCTCAATCTCTTTGATTTCACGTCTGCTTGTAGGAACTCAAGGCAGTAAGAAAGTTTTACTGCAATCCCGCAACATCGATTTTTATGATAACTGTAGGATTCTTCAGACAATAACACACTCAAGACCTCCTTAATCTGTTTATAACTCCTAACATAATTTATTCCTTTTAAACACAGATTAAAAGGCTGGTCAGACTTCAGAGGAGGTTTTCACTTCGAGGTGAAGACCACCACACTATCACAGAACACTAGCGTACAGGATTATCAAACACTGGTGAGGGGCTTGGTTCCTAATCTACTTTTAGCCAGTCTGGCTACTTAAAGCCAAATATTACTATTACAATCAAAGCAGAGATCCTGTTCCTTCAGATATGTAGCTTTATCATTTTTCTCTGCGAAAGTCATCAAGTTGAGAAGGCATTAAACTCCCACATAAACCTTCTAGAGACAAGTTTGTTTTGTCCACATGGTGTGTTCTTCAAAATGATTCTTGCAATGCCTTCTACCTTGAATAAAAGAGATTGCAAAGAATACTGATAGACTATACATGATCAGGCTAGAGTTGCTTTCCAGAAGGGAATATAAAATACCCAAGAGTTCTGGTTAACCCAGGTTCAGGGAGTAAATGCACATTCCTCTTCTGTGACTGACAGATCCCTGGGACACGGATTGCACAACAGGAAGAGGGCAAAACAGGGCTTAAGAGCTTGGATGCACATGAGACTCATTTATTTACCCCTGACCCCAAACCTCAGAATGGAAATAGACAAGAGGAACACAAAAAAATGCGTGGCTTTGTGTAAGCACCTAGAAAGTATGATGTTACAGTATCATACATGTTTAATTATACTTTTATATCACTAGTGATATCCTTAATTCAAATTCCTTTAAAAATTCCTATTAAAAAGCCTCACTAGAACTATATTTATTTTTTCCTTTAAGACTTATGAAAGAAATACTTTTATGAAGAACTTATTCCCCCCCCATCTACGTAAGTTATTTTGTCTTCACAGAGATTGATCAGGTATCATTACAAGCCAAGGCTATACAAAGTGATCTGTAAAACCTTTAGCTCCTTTGAATAAGAGTTTTTTGGAATGTAAAAGCCTGTCTGCCCAGACTATATTTGAAACATTGCAGTCTGCATCTAACTAGTGCTACATCACACACAATTTCATTTCTGTTAGGAAACCAGTAGAATAAAAGGCGATATCCCTTCCTTTGCTAGTAAATTCCAAGTTTTGTTAAATTCTGTCACTTGGTACAGGCTGGTAGGTGTTGCACACTTCATATTACAGTCTTTTCAGAAAGTGAGCAACTTTCTATACATTAGATAAAAAAATAAGGCTGTTTTAAAAACCTAGAAGTATGAAACAAATATTCACAGTTATTGCTTCAGAGCAAGTAAATCAAGAAACACTGATGAGCTCATCATCAAAAGCTTCTGCATGCCAGAGCTGCCTAGACTGCAATGTGATAACACAGAGAACCTCACAACTGCAGCTGGATTACTCTATTGGTGCAATTGTACATGGTCACCAGGGTAATGCTAACAATTTCTGTAATAAAAGACATTTAGAGAACACTTAATTAGCTTGTAGTGTGCCATTTATGAATCTTATCTCTCCTGCCATCCCAGGAAGCAGAAGCAAACTGTCACTGTACCAAGACCTGACACAACTGCCTTTGTGTAAGCGTCTGAAGGACAGTAAGGCTTAAATAGCTGTTGCTGTTAAGTCACAAGCTAAATTTGCAGCACAGTTCATCCACTGGTTCTCTAACAAGTCAGTAATAAGCAAAACACTAGTTTGTCTCACTTTCAAGAAGTCTAAGACAGTGGTAGGGCTTCTCAGACTGGAATCACAAATCACTTAACACTGTGCAATTTAAAAAGAATCTAGAGGATGCAGGTTTTCCACAGCAGGGCCCCATCAGGCTGCTGAGCCAGCTAGCAATCTTCCATGATCTCCTCGAACACGCATTCTTGGACTAAAATGCACAAAGTGGAAAAAAACTAACTATGCAATGAAACAGACATACATGTATAAACCCATCTAAATGTTTAAGAGAAATATCTCTTCAAAACTCTCACTCAAATGATGGCAACATACTAAAGTGATTCTTCTCAAAACAAACAACTGTAGAAACCTACCACAGAAGTACATTTCTGGGATTACGCAGTAAACAGAGGAGGCACAGCCAGCTGCTGTTCACTCAGTCTAACAACTTTTGTCTTAAAGAAGCGGGTTAATAAAATTTTCCTATTGCATCCATGTATTTTTTTCTCACATTACCAGTCATCTGAAGAATGGAAAAAATACACCATTCAAGAGTGGGCTGAAGGTACCAGCCAAGAAGTAAGAACTTGCTCCTGTCAGATGGAGTGATTTATCAAGCTCAGTGAGAACACAGTGAATGACTGTGCACGCTCACTTCAGTGCAGAGTAAAGCAAGTTATGTTCAAGATGTTTAAATCCCTAACAGTGACATAAACTAATCTGCTTCACTCTGTATTGAAATCAGCTAAGAGGGTTTGCAGCTCTGTTCTGCGTCTCAGATGCAGGGGCAGTAGCCTGTAGTTGAGGGATGACTGGCAGTTAAGAGACAATATCCCCTTCATGGGTTCCAACTTGATTTAGAAATAATTTATCAATCTGCACCAACAGAGATCAGAACAGAGTTGAAGGAATGTATCTGGCAAGGGCAAGAACCTCATAAATTTCTGAATCAAAAAGTCCAAATCTATTTAATATTCAGAAAAAAATCTTTAGTACCCAAATTTTATTTTTTGTTAGTAAATGGCCCCATTTTCAGAAATAGTAGTAGTGATGAGACACACACAATGGTCAGCAATAGCAATCCTCGAGAAAGATTTTGGGAACACATCAGTGCTCCAAGCTCTCAGCTTTGCCCTGTGACATTTTCTCTTTGATGTCAGTAAGTTATTCATCTTATTAGTTCAAGCTTTATCTTTTGATTAAACTTTCATAATATATAATTTGGAAATTAAGTTTCTTAGAGGGACAGGAGCTGTCAGATAGCAACCTGTATCAGATCAACCCTGACAAAGTGGTAACAGCTTAGGACAAGTCAGAGCCAAAGTTGGAATTTCAGAGCATACATGCACATTATTATTTTTTGAAAACCACAGTGTTGACATTACAAGGGAAGAAAAGAGAGGAAAGATCGTATCTTCTGAGCCCTTGATCAAATTACTTCATAATTCATTGCTAGACCTATCCCCTGATTCCCGTAAGAGACAGCAGTCTGAGACAGAACAACCTTGTGGATTTTAGAGCATTAAGGGAGAAAAGGGAACAAACTACAACGGTGCAACTCAGTCTCTAGAGGATGAAGAAGCATTCAGTGATATTTTAAATAGCAACGTAATTTTCTGGAATTTTTCAGATATGAAATAGGGTCTCAACTCAAAATTATCCACAATCTGTGTGCAAGATATACAAACTAAATAGCGTCTGCAATTTCCTATGGTTTTTCTCAGTGAACTTTTTTCAAAGTAATCGTCAAAGATATTAAATTCCAGTATTTCAAAGATGGTATCTGGTAGTTCTCAATTTATCCAAGCTTCTCATCTTTGAAGCAATTCATTTTCTGTCTCAGTACTTAATTTCCATTTTACACATCCTATAATTGTGTTTGCCCTTTTGTCCTTAAAGTTGACTTCTAAAACATTCCCCATCATTAACACATCTACAAAGAACAAACAATTTGCCCCCTTTCTGCATCCTCTGGATGAGATATAATTATTAAAGTTATAATCATCTTTCCTTACATATTTTAGAAAGTTCAGAATGGCCTTAAATTGCTCTCTCCCAAGAAGCTGTGGGCTTGGAAATTTGTTTCATCTGGAAGGGATGTATGCTTTGCAGAGGTTTCAGATCCTGAACCTGTAAACTAACCCATTGCATGAGTTACTGTTCACTTCGTCTTCTATCAAGTCCTGTCTATTTTTGATTGTATTAAAATTCTTATAGTTTCCCTTTGCATATTTAGGAACTACTCCTCTCAGCCCAGAAACCTTGTGCAGGGTTTCTAGAATTCCTTACTGAGATTTTTAAACATTTTACTTCAGCCTATCTACCTTTTCTCTCTGTTGTTAAATATAGTGTTATCTTTTTAGTTTCTTAATGGGTAATACATGATCTTTTCTTTCTTAGGATATGGACATGCTAACACTTTTAAATCTGTAAAACTAAAAGCTGGCAAGTCCTCACCGAGATTTAAAAAAGTGTGAAAAATAACAACATTGAGCTGTACCTATGTCACAATACAGACTCTTTTCTAGAAACAAAAGTATAAATAGTGTCCACAGCTGTGCGATTTATCCTTAGCCATTAAATGTCTCCACAATCTTAAAATTTCTAAAAGTGTCTGCATTGCCTACAAATGAGTTGTATTAATATAAACAGCACATGAACAGCCAAAGAGCCTGTAAAACAAAAGCTAACCAAAAGTGTCAACTTTAGATTCAAAAATAAGAGCTCAACTATTTCACACTTGATCAACTTGCCAAGAACACTTCCCCAATGTTTTGAACCCACAATCTTGAATTCCTGGTTTACATTCCCTGAGAAAAACAAGAGCTTGTCTGAAAAGCATACAGCCAACCATCTCCTCTGTACCCTGACTCATCAGCTTGCCTATGTACTGGAAATACTCTACATCCCGCTGGAAGTCGGAGAATTGTCTAGTTTGACCAAATGATGAAATAACCTGGAAAGACTGACAGATAAAAACAAAGGATCAGCCCAACAGCTAGGCACAGTTAACACAGCTAAGCATAGGTTAATGGTCTGAAGTCCTAAGTAAACAACTTCATCATAGAGACTATACAATTAAAAAAACCAACACACTTCACTTACAGCACTTTGCAGAGGAATAAGCAAGACTAAAACAAGCTGTACATTGTGTCTTATCTCCACTTTAAGAATGAGCAAGTTTCTTAACCTCTTTGTCTCCGTTTCCAAGGCTACAAGTGAGGCATGACAAAGGCAGGAAGAAAACACTGATATTTTTTGGCTCCCAGTTTCATTTTTTCTTTTTGCTCCTCAGCCATCTTATCTTCCTAAACTGTAGGCTTTAGTTATTTAAGCATACATATTATTCTATGTGCAGCATGGTTTTTTGGTGATTCTAATCAGCTTTCCTTTTTGCAAATAGAGCCAATTGTTGGGTGATTACATTTGATCACTTCTTGCTTATGTGCACTTGGAAATAATCAAGGAAACAATACCCTGATCCATACTAGCTAAGGAGAGGACACATTCCTATAAAAAAAAAAGTTAAACCAAACTATTTTTAAAGGTATGCAAGTGATGTGAGAGAAGACAGGAAACCACATTTAAAGTGTAAATCAAACCCATTGTTTTGTAAAATTTCTGAAAGAGCTTTGAAAAATAGCTTTTTCTGCTTTTCTCCCCCAGAATTTCTTTGTTCACTACAAAAGGAAAAACAAAGCAACAGGAAAACGAAGTGATGTCCCTCCTCCACAGAGAAGTAATGAAGTCTCCTCCCCCTTCCAAAGGGGATCACAGTTTGCCAGCTTTGGCAGCCACTGTAGTATTTAAAATAGAAATGAATCCCAAAACGTGATTTGGCAAACAGCTGCTGAAATACCCAGTAACTCTGTTTTCCCTCTTTTCCACTTCCTTTTTACCACTCTAATAATATGCAGAGCAGCTTTCAAACACCTCAAAGATGATGAAACATACGCATAGCTAACATCTAGACAAGCAGCCCCATGAACTTTAACACACATGCAACATATGAATCAGACAGACCCATCATTGCAAGGAGAGCGCTCCTTGTATGGCCAGTTCCCAGACTGCTGCGACATTTCAAACAGCTGCTCTTATCCTTACATACAGCCTGAGTTTTAAGGGAGGCACCCTATATGCCTTCCTAGACCTGAAAGCATCAGTTGATTTCTCCCAGTTGATTTGTCATTAGTAAAAGACAATACTGTCAAATTTTGTAACTAGGTCCATCAATTTTTCAGCACGCATAGGCAGGACTAAGATTTCCACAACACTAAGTTTTCACCTACAATGAGGCGAATCCTACAATCCAGAACACGGGGTACTTTATAGATATTTTAGAGAGAGTATACAATGCTGTGTTCCAAGAAAACATACGGGCAAAAGATGGTAGATGAATCAAAGATATGAACCCTTCACAGGGTTATCCAAATACGCTGCTAGATGAAGCACGCTAGCTGGAGTCAGTATGCAAAAAGCTCCCCAAAACAATGGGTTTTGAAAAAAATTCTTTAATATGAAACACAACTTAGCACAGGGTGGGAACAATAACCCAGTTGTCACAGATATTTGAAGGAACAACAGAAAGCACATTTTACCAATGTAGGTAAGAGACTAGAGGTAAGGAAGACACCACAGTTCAGCTTTAAGCAAGCGTTTTCAACAAGAGTAGCAGATCATGTGGCAGGATAACCGTTACTTCATTGGACTTAAATCTTTAAAACCACCGACTTCTCACTAACTAGGAAGTGTTGTATACAAATTAATCCATCTTATTTTCACAGAATAAAAGCAATTAAGTATTTCTGAATTCACAAAATGTTAGTTTTAACATGCAACTCACCAGCCAGCAGACTGCTTCATACAGTAGTTTCAATTTCTAAAATGTGCAAAATGTTTTCAGTATACTTAGGCAATATCATCACATTAGCAAAACATTCCTGTTCAGTATCTTGCAACATACCTCCAGAAAAATCTAGGGCCAAAATTTTCTCAAAAAGTAGAAAAACTTCCCAAGTGCTTTTAACCAACATTTTGTCTTCTATGTGTTTTAAGGTTTAGAATGTTTATAATCCAGTTCTGAGGCCTGACAGTCATTTCTGCTTTGCCATCAATGAAACTGTTCAAAGGCAGCATCAGGAAGGCTCAAAGATTGATTTCACACATCATTGGTCCAAGCAGCATTTGTAAACTGCTGACCCAAAACCATGGAGAATTACTAGGGCCTTGTGGATTAAAGAGAGACTTTCAGCTTGCTAGACAACTTAAATTTATTTGAAATCTAAGGTTAGCCTGTCAGTTTTTCCTGAAGACTTTTAAAAGAATTCATTATGAATTAGTCATATTAGCCCACACAAGCAAATAGCACATTGTTCTCATTTCCCCTCCCTCAAAATGCATCATGTTCTCTCAGTACAATACTACTGCACAAATAATTCAGGACTTGCCAAAAGCTACCACTAAGCTCTAATCACAGCAGTCCTACTCTGCATATTCTTAAATCAAACAAAAACTAAATCAGCCTCCTAAAAAAACAGCCAGCACTTAAAAAAATCTCCAATGCAGGTTAAGAAATAAATCTCTGCAATAAAGTATTAGCCAGATCAGCCTGCTTGAGAACCTCAGTGCAGGAAGAGCCTCACTTCCTTGCTGCAAGATAAGACCGTGGTGCACATGTGAAAACTGCTATGCACACAAAAAAAAGAGAAAAGACAAAAAGCAGAAATTAATTTCACCAAGTTAGTAGGAATGATTTGCATTAAAATAAGTGTTTCAGACAACTTAATGGTATTTCCACTTTCCCTTTCTGGCTGCCATTTCCAACTGATTCAGCTCCACCAGTGAGAATGTTTGCATCGTCAAAGTTTTTGTCACAGTCAGGATTCTGCTGAGAACACTATGCCCTATTTTAGATTTCAGTATATTTTACAAAAGAGTTTAAAAAAATATTGGTGCATGTCATTCTGCCAATCATTCTCAACTTAGCAAGCTTTAGTCACGACCTGACAATACCAGAAGACTTGAATGCATTTTACTGTTTTGAAGACAGCCTGTTTGATACCTTGTCACAAATGATGGAAAAAGTGAACTTGAGGTCAATGATGAAACTTGTGAAAACGAGGCTTCCTTACTTAAAAATTATTTACTCAGTCTCTGACTTTGGAGTTTAAAGGCAGGATCTTTCATGCCCTGAAAATGGCAAACACCTATTTATTCTAGGTGCTCTTCTCCCACCTTAAAACTGAAATTTCTGATTAAAACAATCTGAAAGCTAAGCAGCAGACTAAGCATCATCCCAGTTTCCAAGGTTTTCCTGTTGCTGAACAATACAGAAATTAATTCCAAAGATTACTCCCAAATCACATGCTAACTTTAAGTAATCAGCCATGAGAAAAGTAAATACTCATCAGCAGGTTTCACCGCAAGCTTCTGATACACAGCACAGCTCTTCCAACTCACAGACAGAAATATTTAACTAACAAAACCTACGGTTGCTCTGGACAGACCATAACACATGAACCTGCATGTGCCTTGACAGCAAGTTATACAAGAAAGATGACAATACAACAGAGTTACAAAACCAAAATGTAATGGTGCCAGGATAAGCCTCTAGAAATACACTTTGTGATATAAAGCCATAAATCTTTACCATTTGAACGAAAGACTCAAACCTCTCAGAAGCAGTAGCCTAATTCAGTCTAACTGCTGAGGTCAAAAGACGTACCCTATGACTATTAAGGCAACTACATAAATATTTACCATAGCTGTTTTCAAAAGGCTGGGTTAGCAACATGAGTAAGACTATGAGAGTGTTCCGAGTCCTCTTTTAAACTCTGGAATAATTTACTTCAGACAAGCTTTTAGTTCTCTTATTTGTTAAACCAGTGAATTATGGAGCTTTGGGTTTTGATCAGAGACGACTGAAGAAGCCATTTCACTTTACTGCCTATCTGCTTCCAACGTATGGACAGCTGGGATGCTCATTAAATGTTTCCTTAACCATCACTTCAAAGGAAAAAAAAAAAATTTAGCACATCAAAGTCAGAACAAATTTCTGTAAAGAGATGGGAACTTTAGTCACACTCCCCAGATAGGGAAATGCTGGGTTTGTATGCTGCTATGAGGAGCTTTTAAATCACTGTTACCTTCTACTGCACTACTCTGCAGATAAAAATGGACTGTTCCTGAAACACGAATATAACTGGACATTTAACACTACTTCCTACAGTAGCACTAATAGCCACTTCAACACAAGTATTTCTGTGCGATATACATGTCCAGATATACATATATATACATATATACATGCGATATACATGTCCAGACAAATTTGAGCTCAGAGTTCTCGGTATGAAAAGAATAAAAAATGTCTCCTCTTTGAATTAAAGTTTGCAGAATATATTTCTTCCCAATAACACTAAAAAGTTGATTTTGAGATGTTAATCATTTTGAAATCTGGGGATTTCAGAGCAATGTAGCACAGAATGATCACATCTGTCCAAAATCTTCATGGCCAAAGATCTTTACAATCAGACAGTCCTCTTCAACTATCAACAGAAATTATATACCTTAACTTTCACAAAGACTAAAATGGATATGTTAGTAACTGTTTCCCATAAAACTAAAAATATATGAATACATGTAAGATATGAATTAGCAGAAGCTGGTGCATGAAATTGCCAGAACTGACTGACTACTTTGCAGAGCCAAACAACAAAATAAACCACAGCTCATAAAATTGTTTCTGCAGTTCAAGGATGTTTTTTCCCCTAAAAAAAAGGCATACTCTCTTTTCTAAGTCATCACCTTTTTGCTAGATTCCAAAGTAGGCCCTTCAGCCCCAAGTTTGCTTTGCCCACTAGCCTCTACCTATGAAGCAAAAGAAGAAATAAAGCAGAAAAAATTAGCAATTTGAACAAAAGTTCTAAAAACTAACAGCTTCCACAGTTTGTGCCAATATTTTCTCAAGACGTTATAATTTTATACAGAGCAAATTCCAGTAATTCTGCTAAAGAAAATATTTTCTACTCAAAAGACTGCACATTTAAGTCTCCCACATGAGCTGTTAGGGACTATAGGTCTGATAGACCTAGAACACTGGAAAAATGTCTCAGGTTTTACAGGGCTACAAGCAGCAAATACTTTACTAAAACCAAAATAAAAACCCGAGGCCATGCTTAAAACTTTAGAAACATAAATGTTACGCAATTAAAAGCACAAAGCTCAAGGGAGTTGCTCATCTGAAAAATATGCAAAAAGACCTTTCAAAAAGACACATTTATTCCAACACATTTTAAAGTGGCAGAAGAGTCTACTTTCACATTGTGTACAGCTTCTCCAAAAAGAGATCCTAGCATACCCTGTAAAACAGTGCAGACACGTTGAAGGTTGCACCAATTAGCAAAGCAGCATTTAAAAAGATAGTTATCTTTATAACGAGAAGTCTTCATTTTTCGCTCTCATGGAAAAAATAAAAGGTGGCATACATATTTCAATATATATTTTTTTCCTTATCCTAAAGGCTAGATTTCTGATTTTTCAGGCACTGCTCAATTAATTTCAAGAATCATATCACTTTTGCTCTCTGCGTATTTTCTGTTCTTAAATGATACTGTCATGTACATCCAAGGATATGAAAGTGATGAGTTAATGTGATGTATAGAGCATGTTCCTTATCAGCCTGAGAAAGGTGCCTTGTGAAGATATGATCGTCAATTTTCCTTGTATTTTTAAGCTTTCAGAATACAAATTGAGGTTTAGTTCATCTCTCAAACTAATGAACAGAGTTCCTTTTTTGTGGTGTGACAGTTCTCCTTTCTAGACTAGACCATAAAACCACTGCCAAGGGAAAAAAAAAAGCGCAGTTCAAGAAAACCTGCTAGAGGTACAGACAGATGACTACAAATGCACCTACAAGACAGCAAGTCCCATACTGATTAGTCCTAGAAGAATACAGGAGGTGCCGAGGCTTTTAACTGTCCACTGGAAATAATTTTTCAGAACTCTTAAGATTGTGCAGGCAGGGCAGATACTCCATTGTGCATCATCCAGTGAATACACATGTATCTAATAGACATTTATCTTCCCTGAAGAACAATTATCCCTGAAACTTCTGTGAGAGCACATGGAAAAGAAACCTGGAACCATATGGCAAAATTGACTAAGTTAAAAGTGCCTTGGATCTACAAATTTAGAATACCTATAGTTATAGACATTTTGTAAATTGGCAGGAGAAAGACAAATGAAAATTGCAAGAAAGCCTCTACTGCCTCATGTTCACAAAAAAGAAAGAAATAAAGTTTTTAAATTATAATCAATTCTGTTCCCATACCACTTGAGTTACAAGTTGGAACAGACAAGCATCCTGCTCATTAGAGCAAGAGAAATCATAGAAGCCATCTCCATCTGCGGTACAGAGACTGACTTTGATAGGAGACCATGCTGGTGAACGCTCCTTTATAACGTGGACACTAAAACCATAACAATAGTATGATTTTTGGAAAAGCAGAGTATACATTTGTTTAGAAAATTGTACTGATTTTCAATTATTTCAGTTGTTCAAAAAAATATTTAATCCACAGTTCAGCTATTTGCATCCAGCACCATCACTGCAACTATGAACAAATACTGGCTTATTTTTTTGGTGATTGTTATTTGATGGAAAAAGTACATGAATTCTTTTAGCCAGCACAATATAAAAGGTTTCAGTGTGTTATCCATATAATACAATTTCAGGGACCACTGGCTGAACTTACAACCCTCTCTCAGTAAGCCATGCTTGCCACTGAACACACCATCATTGATTATATGGATTCATACTTCCTTCTGTGTTCTACAGAGTTCCTTTGGTTTGGATGTTTAAGAACTTTTATACGAAGGCACCTAAACTCAGCTTTCTATGTAGATAGACTGTGACTTAATATGCAGAGAAGTGCAAGGTACTCAACTCTAGGGGAAAAAAATCAATTATGTAACATTTGAAATCTTAAGAAATCTAATTCCCACTTACATTTAAATGCTCTTGCTTTGGTATTTCATCTGTTTACTGTTATTTCCCATATGAATTATTACTGTATGCATGAACCTTCCATCAAGTGCCCCGGCAGTTGAGAAGGAATGTTTCAGAAAACACTATTACACATCCTTTTCCATAATCTGCTCGGTAGGGAGCTGGGCAGAACCCCCTGATAACCTGAGCTGGTTATCTTTTTTCAACATGTTTTATACAACACTATTTCTCAGACTGCAAATTTGGCTTCAAAAGGTCTGTCCATGGCTATCTCCATTGTTCAGGAATAGCGTTGTTGATTTACACTGATAAACAAAGATAATGTACAACCATAAGCAAAGAAGTCAATCTGCAAAGGACAGAGTAGGAAAAAAGCCTGCAATGTTATCACCATTATGCACTACAAAGAAAAATTACAGTCTTGGAAAAAAAAAAGGGGGGGGGGGGGGGGAACTGGGGTTTGAGTGCGGTGGGGGGGGGGGGGGGTGAGAACTGGGCTTTTTTTTTTTTTTCAATGCACCACTTCTTGCTATTTACAATATTATGCAATCTAGGGCAATTTGCAATACTGTATTTAAAGAATGTATTTACTGAACACCATACTGATGCTGAGTGGCAATACCAATCAGAAAGGAACCTGATTCAGCTGCTCTCTTTGAAAGCAACTGCACAAACAAGCAACACAATCAAACACTTCTCACATTCCAGCACGCAGAAAAACAGAGATAATTACACAGAACACAGGAGAACTCACCATGACTAAAGCTCCAGTGCAGCTGAGGAATCTTGGTCTAACCACTGCAATCTCACCTTAAATCTGCAAAGCTGTCGCAGGAGGTTTTTCATGGCAACTGTTACTAACAGTATCTCTCTGTCAACTGCTAAAAACAGGTACTTTATATACCAGAGTGCAACATTCCTTCTGATGTACCAGCTTCCGAACAACTCTCCTCAAAGAGCCACCTTTGGAAGAGATTTGCTCCCACTCTAACAAGGTCAGTGGGTTCACACATATAAGCAGCCATGAGCCAGCACCCTACCTACCAACAGGCTCATGGAGCAAGATGGCAATTACGATACCACAGCCAGAACCAATACAGATTACAGGGTAAATGAAACATTCCTTAAACTCTGCTTGTACCGACATTTTCTCTAACAGGGATGATGCCTTTGCCATGCAAGAAATACTTACTAGGCAGAACTCATAGGCACAAGAGCACTTCAAGCTGCAGCAAGCTTTGTCCTAACACGCCTTGGTTTCTGTGCATCCCAAGCAATCTTTTCCAGCCAGAGATAGTGACCTTTAAATATGAGTCTGCCTCACTTTAAGAAGGCCTGCCATAATATTTTTTTACATTTTGCCGTTTCAATTGAAAGATACATGACTGACAGCTTCATTAGCAGGAGCGAAGGTTTGAGTCTTTCGTCCTAGAAATCTGATGTTGCAGCCCTTTAAACAACCAGAGTTTGAAAAAAACCAAACAATCCTGCATTATGAAAACACAATTTTAGAGATATAAAGCTCTAAAATAGTCAGCATTCATGCCTTGGATTTATATTTAACACCAAGTTCAGTGAGTTGTTCCACTGACTACAACAAACTGCAAACTGTTGCACGACCAAAGCGTATGTAACTGATCATATTGAGAGTTTTCGTGTGCCCCACGTTCTCTACATCTTTATTATGAGCTATCTCCCTGCTTCTGAAAACCCAGAATGTCTACAGTTTACAGTAAAAAAAGTCATTAAATAAACGATCTTTTCAAAGGATCATTCCAAACAGCAGGAGTCATACTCCTTAACCATACAGTTACACACTCAAAGTCTGAGATTGGAGAATATTGGGCAACCTGTTTTTAAGCAAAACTACCCAATCTAGATAAGGGAGGCAGAGAAAGACTATTCGGAAGGCTTAAAGCAAATGGAAAAGCAATTACACAATATGACTTACTCCTCCATGGAAAACTCCTAGACTAATATTTATTCTCTCTGAGCTTGTATATATTTGTATTGAATTTCAAAGTTTATTAAAGCAACACTGATGTAATTCTGAGCCTTTACAGAGAGAATCAGTGACTCTAATGGGGTTCCAAACAGGCTCAGGGCTTTCTCTGCAGCAGAATATTAGGGGCTAATATAAGGTAGAGAGAAAGGCAAAACTTGCCTCAGGAAAAAAGGTGCTAAAAGACTAATAGTCACGCAAGGACAGTTTCAGCTCAAGAGCTCTAGGTTTTTTTTAAGTGTCTCCATTACTGTCAGACATACATGGTTTTGAATTGACTAGCCAATTTGGGGGAAAGATTATAATATTTTTTCTTTTTCAAAATGTTCTTCCTTCCTCTTGTCACATTCAGAAAGCCCATAGAAAGGACAAGTATAAAAGCAAAACAATGATACTCCCTAAGAGGCTGCTTGGCAGCTGAGACAACAGCAAGAGCACCTGTGATATGTACAGAGACTTAAAGAGGGAATATACAGGAAGTCAATGTAGAAGGATGTCTATATTTGTTCATGTTTATAGCATATGCTGAAATGTCTTTTAAATGTATACAAAGGCTTTTCTGACAGGAAGAGCCTCAGAGCTGGAAGACTGGATATAAATATATACATGGAGAATTTAAATCTTCTGTATTATACACTGTCTTCCTTCTTCGGTGAGCTTTGTAGAGGGGCCTGTATAAATACAGGCATCTATCCAAGAAAGAACATTTTAGGATTGAGATTGGCATTTATTTAATGGTTTTACAGAAACATTTAAGGTCAAACTGTGAATGTATCACTAAACAGTTTCCTATAGAACCTCTATCAAGGAATATAATAAACCAAGTCTGCTTAAACACCAATAAGGTTGCACTTGGCAAATTATGTGCTAGTAGCAATGTTTTCTGAAATAGCACTAACTTTATGAAGTCAGTGATCTTACTTCTTAGCACCACACTGAACTGGTGTCTCAGACAAGATGTTACTAAAACAAGTATTGCTAGAAGCCTACAGTGGCATAATTTTTATCCATTTGTTTACTGCAATTTCAAAAACTTTGCTAAGAATGTCTCCTGCAGTCTACAGTGACTGCATTACGATGGTTGAGCATTTTTCAGCATTTATGTTTAAGTGCATGTAAGGTTTATTAACTGAAATATTACTCTTAAGTAAAGCATAGGATAAAGCCTACAAGTGGAAAGACTTAAAAATGTCTTTCCCAGACAACATTTTAATTTTTTTTCCACTTTTAAAGGATAAAATCATTTTCCCCCCCAAGTTCATTTTACGTGGAAATTAAACATCCCCTGCTCTACAAGCTGGCAGCTAAGAAAAAGACTGCTAAGCAGGAAGAATCATGAATTCTGAAGGTTTTGAGGTACAGATAGCAAATGAATGCTGTTAAACACTATTTACACATCTTTGAAATGTAAACATAACTATTTGGTGATCAAAGTGCAAATGTTCAATAGACATCACTGTAATCTTTGTTACCGCTACTATAACTCATGCAAAAGCATCTCAGCTATAAAGCCAGGCCAGTACATGAGAAGCGTGAGTAGCCAGCCTGCAAAGGGATCTAGTATTTGGAGATTTTTTCAAATACTCACACAAAAAGTCAGGATTACAAATTTCCTCAAAATCAAACACTTGAAAAAAAGTCAGTCACAGATTGATTACAAAATACCTCTTCAAGTGGTGTACTGTAAAACTGCTTTTGCTCTCATCCTGCACAGCAATATATGATTACAGGGAGGAGGGAAATGGT
>NW_010103956.1:0-3644 GCF_000699245.1 Pterocles gutturalis | reverse complement strand
CGGTTCTGATATTCTGTTGTTCTTGATGTCACCTGAACAGACAAACCCAAAAGCATTTGCAGTAATATGTTTTGTAACTCGGTGTTTGAAAAGCTAACGTGGTAACTTTTGTTGATGGGGTCCCATAAGAAAATCAATTTAAAGAGAGTGACCTCAGAGCTACACCCACTGCATAGTTTTCCTCTATCCATATTTTCAACAAACAGGCAATCTCAGATCAACCCAGTCCACTTAAAGAGATATGGAGAAAGAAATGGCTTTAGTGACCCAGATGCTTATCTATCTTAGAAAAAAGGAAGACTGAAAATTTCTCACATGGTTGATAATTTCTGCTTATGATTTGGAAAACCCCAAAGGAAACACACAGCCTATGATACTAAACCACAATTTACTGAAATTGCAGCTCAAATATTGGACAACTAATTAGAATTGTTACCAAGTAAAAACAAGTCATTTATCCTTGTCACTAACACTTTAGAATTACTAAAGCTCTCTCATTCTTTTCAGTGTATACTGTCCACTTGTTCTACTTCATCCTGCTTTAAAATAGTCAAAGTCAACTATCAAGCCTTATTCCAGTTTGCAGTCTATTTTTCCACTCTAAATGTAAAACTGTATGATAATGAAAGTCTATATCATTGTGCTGACACATATGAAACAATGGAAGTACTTCAGCCTTAGGCCAATGTAAATCCCAGTGCAATGGTTTGTCCTTAAACAGTGGCCATGCGTGGGAGCACAGAAGGGTGGGAGAACTGGTAATACCAATAAAACCTCTGCAGAGAAGGTCTCTGTACCAGCCTATCACAGGTGATGCCATCACAAAAAGTGGCACTATGCTCCATAAACCCTTTCAGGTATCAGCATGGAGAATCTGCCGCCTGCTCCAAAATCCACATTACTTTACATACATAGAGTGGATTTTGCCTCACCAGTGATTTTTGGTTGCCACTGACCAGCAATAAACACTATATATGGCTTGCACATAACTTGACATTATCTCTTTGAATTTTGTTTCAACTACTAAAACTAAACACGTTTTACAGATTACGACTTTTGTACCATACATGGGTTAAAAACATCCGGAGTTATCACATATTAATAGCAGAAAGATAAAGTTTTACTTTCAGTTTCTCTGTCTCAGGTGTTTTCTTGACTATCTCTTTTCATTTCACATGTTCTCACAATGCTCGCATTACCAGTGCTTTTCACAAGAGCAACACTATCTCCTCATTATTGCCGTGTCATTTGCATTTCAATATTCTGCCCATACCCGCCTGTCAGCTCTGACACACTGACTGCACGGCAGGGAGCAGCTCGGCAGGATTCCTCGGGAGCTGCAGCGGCACAGGAGGTGGCAACAGTGTGGAAGCTGGGAGGAGACAACCCTCATCTCTAAATCGACCCTAGAAACACCCGGTTTAGATCTTTGGGGCTCTCTTTTCAAGGTCTGGGGAAAAGAGGGTCTAGCAGCCATACATACAAAAAAAGAGAAAGGACTGTTGAGTGAACACCACCTGGAATCCGATCTCATCAGAACACGAGAACAAGAAAAGCAGTGACAAGGAGTAAAGCTGCATATCCCTTCAAAGAAAAGGGGAAAGAAAACATGGCCAATGAGAGGGCACAGGAGGGTCTCATTTAACCTGGGATGAGAGGCAGCTCTAAGGAAAAGGGAAACCTAAGAGCAAAGACTAAACAGGAAAAAGGAGAGACACAGGAGCGTAAACTCAGGAACAAGGTAGAGAAAACATGTTACAACTTGTTAACCTACAGTAAGCTTTTCACATATGTATTTTTCCTAGCGTAAGACAGAAGGTTGCCAGTGACGACCAATGTCTGTGACCCTTATCAATAACTTACAACAGTTATCTTAATATTTTACTAGCCTGTTTAGGCAAGAAAACATTTAGGAGTCATTTAGCCAAACAGCATCCCTCCCTTATTTTTCTTTAAATGATTGATTCCACCCAACTCCTTTATTTGGAAAGTAAACAGAAATTAATAAGTATTTTGCTAAATACGTTTGCAAGTATATTTTCTAAAGAGCTGAAAAATCAAAACCAAATTACTTTTGAAGTTGAAATGGTATTTTGCCTCTTCTCTCTCTCTTTCACTGAAGCAACTGCAATACCTACCAACACATAGGGAATGCTGTTGTTTTAAAATAACTGTATATTTATTTACATAGTGATCATATGTTCTAAAACAGAAGGAAATGCAAACATTTCATCCACAAGTGAAGCTCTCCCTCTTATCAACTGCTCGTTTCCACACACATGCAGCGGGGTGAAAAGTGCCTACTGGCAGGAAGGCCAGGCAGAAAGGCCAGCTAGCTCCTTGCTCGATACCTCCTACCCAGGCTTGGGAATCACACCCTCCCTGTCTCTGCTGGCAGGTGAAGAAGAGGCATTCCAGCCAAACAGAACAATCCAAGAAAGTCATTTAGGAAGTCTGTGAATTAAGTTATCTACATGAGATATCCTAACAATAAGGTAAACCCATCAGAAAATGAATACATAAGATTAATCATGGAAAGTTACTCATGGAAAAATTGGTACTTCACTCTTGCATACTTCCACACTTTAGAGAACAAAATGAGGTTTTCCTGAAAACACATCGGAGCAGTAGCTGTGCCAGGAAGATGCTTCATCTGGATAAGTCATCTTAGCTACTTTACAGACAAAGCCTTTTAACCCAGTGTGAAACTAGATTAAGAGCTCTAACTAGTCAAAACGACCAAATAAAATATCCACAACTATTTCCTGCTCTGCTACACCACTGGAATCAAACTGTCTAGATGAGGTTGTAAGTCAAACAGAAGGCACATAGAATTAAATGCATCTGATTTGTAACAAAGGTAGTTGTTCAGCTGGCAATTTTATACAAGTTTAAGTAAACTTTCTAACTACAGAATGTAATTATTGGAATTCCATACAGTCTTGGCTCCTAAAAACAACTGTGTGTTCTTTCCATTCTGCCCATATATTTTCTGTATTATTTTTTCCCCAAATATCCGAGAACAAAGTGCTTTAGCAGACATCAGACAGCCTTTAAGCCATTACGAGTAAGGTGAAAAAACTTTGAAGCCCCATATGAAGTGATTAAAGAAGAATGAAAGCCGAGTTCTACAAAACAAAACACCAAGGACCTAACGTAAACAGAAGTTATGTTCTCTGAGAAGGGACTCTGCTAAACTCGAGGTCAGAGATCCACGAGGACATGCTCCCCAGCCTCCTCCAGGTGCCCACCTAGGAGCAGCCTGGCCATTCGGTGTCACATACCTGCTGCCTGATAAGTAACTAACCACTGCAATGTACTTACATCGTTTTACTTGCTGTCCCAATGCAAACCCCAGCTTTTCCAGTCTAGTCTTAACTTCACCCACAAAAAAACCGGCGAATAGACCGACCTACCTAAAAGTCCAAAACAACCTTCGGGAGAGAAAGAAGCACCGCAAGCCTGAAGGGAGGATGGAATGCAGCTACACAGGTATACGCTACCGCGTAAGGACACACAGCAATGACAGAGTGCGGACAGAGCATCCCCCCGGCACCTCCAGCGGCTTCATCCTCGGGAAATCCCTCGAAGGTGCCAGCCCCGCCGCCGCGCCCCTCGCCAGGCTCAGACACCACGTCGTTCGC
>NW_010103955.1:0-289 GCF_000699245.1 Pterocles gutturalis | reverse complement strand
GCTGATGGAGCCAGGTGGCTCCAAAAAAAAAAAAAAAAATTAAAACATTTTTACATCTTCTACATGCTTATAAATACGCATCGTTAGAGGATGAACCATATACAGATAAAATCACCCGTCTGCATCCCGGCTCGGACCGCCAGCGTTTGGGGGGATGCTGCTGGGAGTTTGGGTTTAATTTTTAATTTTAAATATTACAACTCCCCCCTCTCTGCCACCTTGGGGTTTTTTTTGGTAATTTTGGGGTGTTTCCAGCTAAAACTGAAGTTAAGAAGTTGGAAAAAGCCAG
>NW_010103954.1:4854-10747 GCF_000699245.1 Pterocles gutturalis | reverse complement strand
ACCTGCCCTCCCGCCCTCACTTAGCCCCATCGCATCCGCCGGCTTTTGGGCTTTTGCCGTGTGCGTTGCTGGGATGTGTTAGAGGCTGCGAGTGCGAAAAACTCTCCCTGGCAGAAGGGTTTTGTGATGGTCCTGCCCGTGGGATGTCACTCCTGGTCACCGCAAGGACACCTCTGTGCAGGGAGGGTTAGGATGGGAAGAGCTGTGATTTCTCAGAACAACCGTCGCTACAAGAAATTAAAAGGCAAGCAGAGAGGTGTGTTGTTTTATCCAATAGACAGAATTGCCAAACAAGGTTCTGCAATCAGGACTTTGAGCTCCAAAGTTGATCTCAAGTGACCCCAGCAGGCTCGGTCTCAGGGACGGCGTAATCTACAGATCAGAGGTCTCTCGGAAGCTGAGCTACCGTCCAGTGAGGGTTACATGTGCTCATTTACAGCAAAAAGTTAGGAAGCAGTTAGATTAAAAGGTCATCTTGTTTAGGGCACAGCGCTGTTGTGAAACTGGCACTGTGTAACGTGGCTTTCTGGGTTCCTACAGTTCTAGACAACCCTAATGAAAACTGATGGATTTGCTCATTTTTTGCCTGGCCTTCACTGCTGCTAATGAAGACAATGCTGGCATGAGGAGCAGTGTGTATAAACCAGCCAGCAGCAAGGCTGGAAAGAGATTTCCAGGAGAGAGATCGTGAAGAGAGAGACCTGACAGGAGAGGGGCCAGGGCACGGCAGGCTGGTGCGGGGGGGGCTGCTTGCAGTGACAGGCAGTAATACAGACGCTTCCTTCAAATCCAGGGAAGCAGCAGAAGAAATAACCCAGGAAAACTGTTAGATTCCAGGCTGAATTTACAGAAAGATATAATGTAAATAGAGGAGATGATCCTGAATTTGTCACTGAAATGAGGGCAGTGGGGGTATTCAGCCACCAAACCCTGGGTGCAAGCCCATCACTGCCTGATACTGGGAGCCATTGCCTCCAGGTAAGATGCCGTTTAGGGTCCATTTTTCTATTTCTCTCTCATTCCTTCAAATACGAAAGATCTCTTCCAATTCCAAGGCAAAAACCCCCACATGACAAGAAAGCAGCATATCAGAGGGCCTCCAAAAGGAGAAGAAGATTCTAGCATCAGATGCCAGCAATTACAACAGGCCGTGGGGCTGTCACAAACATTTTTAATGACATGTGTTGTCCTTCGCTCCTGGCGTTTCACCATGTGAATGGCAGATTGTTCACAGCCTCCCAGATTTTTTATTAAGCTAAAGACATTTGTTCTATTGTTTCTGTCTTGGAGCGGGTGATTAAAATGCTTGTAGGGGGATGAACACACAAGAGAGGACAGCACAGCAGCAAGGAATCTCAAACATACTCAGCCTCTAGAAAATCACGGTAGATTTTCCCTCCTGCAGACATTTCTACGCCTCATCATCCACTTAGCAATTGCACTCTCAAAATTACCAAAAAAATTAACCACTTCCCATTTAAAATTTACATCAGTTGTAGACAATATTTTGTGAATAAAACACCAATGAAAACATTTTATTCACTACTGTTTGGGAAGAAAGGAAGGGTGGGAATAAACGTGTGTCTGTTTCTAATATTTTTGGTTCATGAAAAGAGAGCACCTTCGGTCTCTTGTCTGTATAGAGAACATGATCACAAAACAAAATCTGCTAATGCTAGCTGAAGGATACAACGGAGTTCTCTTTCCACACAGGGAATCTGAAGATCTCCCTAGGCTCTGGACTAAATCAGTGGTACCTAGAACTGAAACTGTAGTGAAAAACGTCACCAGAACACACCAGTTTTTATAGAACTTACCAGCAGAAATATCACTAGCCAAGACACAGTAGTACTGGCAAGAAAATACGCTATTTGATGAGCGAGAGAAAAGCCATTCCTGAATTACTCATTTGGTCGCATTCCTTCCAGGCTGTGTCCTTGGGTGAGGATTGCAGGGAAAGGTTCAAGGGCAGCAAGTACCCGTGAATGGAAGTGTGCTGAGATATATATTCTACCAGTTTCTACATCCTTTACAATTTGCTCTTTTCAGCTGAAGAAACAAGAAACGGTTGGGTTCTCTCAGTTTTACCTCCTAAACTGTGCTGCAGTACAAAAGGGTTTTGTATTTGAGCTACAGCTAACCAGAAATAAACACAGCCAAGAAAAAGAGCCCAAAAGCTCCAAAACAACTCTCTGCCCTTTTATTGCAGTACGTACGTTGCTCAACGCCACAAAATCTCTCTTATTGCTTCAGCCGCACAGGGTGACGGACTTGGTGAACTTCCATCCACAACAGTCTCAGAAGAGCACATCTAGATCTATTCCCCCTCTGCATTTTCTAGGAGAAATGTCAATTGCTGGGACAATATTACCGCAGAAAAAACCAGCTTGGTTGCTGTTACATTCTCTTGCAAGAAATCACTGTGAATGCATTCTTTCATATATTCCCTATTTAATACCAACAGAGAATTTTAGGTCAGCAGTTATTCGAAGGCTGTGGCCACCATCAGCTTCTGGCAGTGGCTTTGTCTTTACTGTACAAATCTCCACAAACTGCCCCTGCCACCTGTGTAGGGGCAGACTGAGCACCGGCGAAACCCAGGCTTTCAGAAATCGAGAGCAGGGGTTAAACTGAAGAATTACCAAGATTCACAGTTGTAGATGAATATGAGGAAATTTCTCACAGGAACCTAAAGGCAAATAGAAGAAGTGTGGAATGTACATGGACAGCCAAGCAATATGCCTCAGCAATAAGAAACTTTAAAAAAAAATAAATTCAATGTCTTTTTTCACTTTTGTGACTGCCTGTAGTTTTGTGCTGTTCTTGTCTGTGTGGACATGTGCTGGGAAGGTGAGGATCAGGCACGCTTGGCAGAGCTTGCCATTTGGGAATGAGCTGCAAATGTTAAAACCCCTTGAAAACAATGATCCTCATCCCATACAGTTCTCTTGTTCCCAGTTCGGAGGCTGGCTCAAATTTTGTCAGGAAATACCGTTCGTGTCTCTACCATCTCTGAGAAGACTGACACTGAAATAAAACCCAGATGCACATGTTAAGTGATCTGCAGGGAATCAGCCTTCTGTATAAATTTAATGTTTCAGGTCTCAAAGCTTCCCCAGCTTCCACCCCCAAGGATACAGGACAGGCCTGGTTGGGAGCGGGGGAAACACTGCAATTCCTGTGTTAGAATGACAGCGCTCTTTCCAGGTACGTGGAGAACTGGAGGTCAGAGAAGAAGTTAAAAAAAAAGAAGGGCAGGAAAAATGGTAAGATAGGTTAAATCATTTCAACATCTTCATCAGCACAGGTGCCAGCTGCTCTTTCAGCTGTGGATCGATCTGAACGTTGCTCAGTTCTTTGATATTGAGAATCATCTCATGGGCTTGGAAGAAAAGCTCTTTCCCCACAGCATCTTCCACTCGCCTGCGCCACTCCAGCAGCCTGGGTCTGTCCTCAAAGATGTCACAGCCAACTCCAACGGGCTGCAGAAAGGGGAGAGAGCAACAGTGAGGCACTGGGCAGTCGCTTCTTCATCGAAACAGGCACCAAATATCTTATCTGCAGGTACAGGCAGGAGGAAAAAAACGAAGAGCTCCTAGAGGAGCACTAGGATGAGGGAAATCTCTGGTCGGGTGTATCTCTCTGGGGCACACAGAAGCGAGCCTGTGTTTTAAAGGGCAGTTACAAGTCAGTTCCTCAGTGCCGGATGAGCCAGCTTTTTTTTTTTTAACTGGTTTTCTGAACCCACTCCCATATTCTCCTGATTGTCCCAGGCCAGTTCTGTTGAGATGTGTCCTCACTCCTCTTTCTAGTGAAGTGTCACCACATGCTGCCCCCTCCCTGCCCCACAGCATCGTGCTGAGCCTTCCTCACCGCACTGCAGTGCTCACCTGCATCAGCTCCACAATGGCCACAAGATCGGCCAGAGAGATCTCACTCCCGATGATAAAAGCCTTGTCCTGCAGAAACCTCTCCTCAAACTGCTTCAGGGAAGTGGACAGCCCCTCCATCACCTCCTGGAGCTTCTCGGGGGGCAGTGGCTGCCCTGTGAAGAGGGGAATCAGCACCTGAGGAGAGAAGGGACTGAAGAGTACCATCGTCCATCTTCCCATGGGTCTGGTGGCAGTCATCTAAGTTACATCTCATGAACTAGTCACAGTCATCAGTGATCCTGCAGCAGGAGGGGATGACGCTAGAGCTTCACGGGCACCTACAGTTCCAAGTAGATCGTAGCTCATGGACAGAGACCACACAAGCGGTCCTGAGCCGCCCATCTGCCGTGACAGTGACCTCCAGCTAACGGGCAGCACCGCAGAGTGAAATAGAAGATTCAGCTCGGTTTGTGCCTGGCAGTTGTGCCCTCCCACTCTACCTTGGTGGGTTACAAAAGAGAAATGGGCAACAGCTCCAGGGCAGACAAATCTCTGCATAGTCACCTTGCCATCTCCTCTGTTTGAACAGCCTGTGCACCATCTGCCCCACCAGCTGCCCCGCTGTGTACTGGGTGCTGCAGGCAGGCAGCTGCCTGTCCCACAGGGCGATGGAAAGGCGGAGATGGTGGTGCTGTGGCAGGGAGCATGGGAGGGACTGGAATGCATGGACACTGGCTGGAGAGGCAGGGAACAGCTTCCCCTGTGCGACAGCCACCGGAAGGCTAGGAGGGGGTAAGCACCATTTTGGCATCGGCCTTTCTCTGGCCTCCCAAGCATCATTCTTTAAACCACTAGAAATTTTTCCAGAGCAGTCATGTAAGTGTGGTCCCTGTCTCCATGGACTTGCTGGCGCAGAGGGTAGTTGCCTTTCTGTAAGATTTTTCACCATTCACAGAGGTGTACGCACCACCGGAACCCACAGTGTTCCACAACTGTGCTGCCTCCATCTCCCGCAGCTAAAGAAATGTTGTTTCTTTAGAGCAGCAAAATTAAAGACACAAATTTCCATCGGTGGGAGTGGGCTGAATTTCTACTTACTGCGAGTAGACTCAACAATTCAAACTGAGATCGCTTAATCCAAGGCAGAATTTTTGCCAAATACATGTGGAATCTATTTCATCAGAACATTCATGGCCAGTTCTCTTCCTAGATGGTTCCAGTTATCCGTGATGGGATCTCCGGGTCTAATCACTTGAAACAGCATCTTCTTCCTTTCCTGTACCTCAGGGCAGGCTATTTTCTCCCATGTCTAGCTAATATGCCTTCTGTTACATAGCAGCTTTCTGCGTTTCCCTATTTTCAGTTCTTCTGAGGACTTTTCTGTATCTGGGTGATCTAATCAGCAGCAGCAATTAGTTGGATTTCTTTCCCTTGGAGCACTGCAGTAACAGCCTGCAGAGACTGGAAGAAACCGCTTCTTGGAGGAATCTGACTCATATTTGAATTGCTTCCCTGTGCTCTCTAGCCAAAAATTCACATCTCAATAAGTCAAAAAACTAAATGAGCCCTGATACGCTTCATTAGGCACAAACAAGGGCAAACGTTACACAGGGAGAATGAAGTTCTTACCTGTTTACTGGCAACCCTGATTTCATCTGAAATCACACCACAGCTGCGCTTGCAGGGCTGTATTCGCACCTGGGTCCCTCCAAGGACAGCTGCAGTAACTGTCTGGTGAACTGGCTGGAAATAGGTGTCCAGCAAAATCATCTGATCCTAAATATTTTCTGCCTCGGGGTGATTCTGTATTTTCTGCCTCCGGGTGATTCTGTTAATTTTGCCTAAATGTAAATTGACCTAATGTTATGTTTTGTGGGGGGGATTGTGTCTGGTAGCAGGGAGGGGCGTAATGGCTCCTTAAGCAACTGCTAAGAGTTCCTCTGGCTCCCAGTCTGCTGCTGGCGGCAAGGGAAGGGTTACAGTGGTGGCTCCTTTTTAAGTGACGATTCGAGGGGATGGGG
>NW_010103954.1:4308-4802 GCF_000699245.1 Pterocles gutturalis | reverse complement strand
TTCCCAGCCTCAGGCTGGACCCACACCAGGCCAGGGCTGAGCCAATCGGCGCCTCTGCAAATAATGTATTGAAGAGGGGGCACGGAACAAGGGGTTGGGGTGGCCCCAGACAGGGCACGGCTTGGGCATGCTGGTCTGGCCGTCCAGCCACCTGCCTGGCTTCTGCAAACCGACCTGCCGTAGCCCAAGCCTCTGCCATGGCTCACCTGAGAGCCCTTTTTCCTGGGGGCCGATGAAGACCTGAAGGCGGAGAGAGAAGGAAGATGCTGAAGGAGACAGCCATGCAGACACTGAGTCAGAATTATGAAAGAGAACGCTCTCTGCATTTCCCCTGCCATGTGGTGAAGAAAAGATGCAGCCGTGGAGGATCCCACACAGGAACTAGAAGTCGTCGGGGAACTGTAGCCCTGTTTGGGAAAGGACTCACTCCGGAGAAGTTCTGGAGAAGGACTCTCCCGTGAGAAAGGGACTCCACGTGGCAGCCGGGGAAGACT
>NW_010103954.1:0-4101 GCF_000699245.1 Pterocles gutturalis | reverse complement strand
CCAAGTCCTGTCGGTTTCTTGCCCGTGACCCTAAGCGGTGAGTGAAACCCTCCCTGGCCCTGCCTCAGCCCACCAGGTGTTTAGCAAAACCTGTCCCTGTGGCTTTATAAACCACAACATCTGACCACACTGAATAAAGAAATTCTGCTGTTCTCTCTGTGTCTCTTGCCTACCCCTGAGCCCATTTCAGAGCAGTACCTCAGTGTGCTGGAAGCAGGAGGCTCCCTCTGGATTTCCAGGGACTTGCTGTATGAAGAAATCAAACCCTTCTGCTTCCAGCAGCAGAGCACACGCTCGCCAAAGCAGCAAAAGTTCTGCCTGTGCACGCTCCGCACAGCTGTGCAGCACAGGGAGGCCCTTGGAGGCGATACCCAATCTGTTATGAATTTGTTCACAAACCCAAGCAATGGAACTCTGTTGGGCTTTGAGACCTTCTGTACCAGACCTACTCTAAGGAAAAAACCAGAACGACCAGAGCTGCTTTTGCCAGGTCCTGACACCAAGCAAAGAGGAGCAGCTCCCTCCCTGACAGCTCCTCTCAGCTAGGACTGGCCTGGGTTCGTTATTTCAGCATGACAAATGACAGGCTGTTCAAATGCTCAGTAACCTGCCAGGAAAACATCCCTTTACTAGCATTTTACTATTCAGTGTCCTTACCTTGATCCACATGGTCTTGGGAGCATTAGCCCGGATGTTGGTGTGATGCCAGGAGAGGTATTCATCTACCTGGGCCCGTTTCTGTATGTCTGATGGGTACCAGTGGTCGGGAGTGTTGTACTTTCGGCTCAGGTACAGCAGAATGGCAGTGCTGCCCAGACAAGAGACAAAAAAAGGGTCAAGGAGTTACGATGCAGAACACTGTCACCTAAGCTCCCTCTCCTGCCCCTTCTGAACTTGCTGCTTCCACTAAAAATCATTCAGCTCAGGAGTTCCGATGGAGCCTAGGGACCATACACAGGCATCTCATTCATGTTGGTATCAGACATGGCACTCAGTCACCTTACTGCCCAAGAAAACTTTAACCTGCAGGAACATCACAGCACTGGTCTATGGGGCAGGGCGCTGCGGGACAGTGCTGGGGTAAACAGACAACAAACCTCCAGCTCCAGCCTGCAGCTTCCACTGAAGTCAGTGGAAGCCCCAGCAAGGAGAGCCTACAGAATCGTTTTGTGTTTGTCCAGATGTTTATACTTTCACTAACTGGCAGGAGGAGTCAGATGGAAAAATATCTTAGTCATCTGCAGCAATACATAGGCTGTTACTACAAATGATGCCACAGAAAATCCTGTGCCAACAAAATGGAAGAAAACACAGGCCCTCCTACCGTGCTGATACTGCTATAGTTCAATTATTTCAGTATCATGACAACATTGACCAGTCTCCATATTAATATTACAATGTAAAACCTAACAGCTGCACAGATTAGTGGCACCCAGGGAAGCCTAAGGACTGAGTGCTTACCATTCTGCGAGGGTGAAGTCTCCGTCCTTTAGTGCTGGTACTTTCTTCAAGAGGCTGACCTTGCCAGCTCCTTCGCTATCTGACGACCCTAAGAGCACAAACAGACAAGTCAGAGGTTAGAAGGGTATCTGCCAGTGGCTGATAAATGAAATACCTGCAGACAACTGGACAAGCAGTGAACTGTTGGGCTTTCCCTATGTGGTCATATTTCACATGTAAAAATGAATGAAATCAAAGAGTCGGTGTAGAAGCCATCTGCAGACGGCTCAGGCTGGGCACACAGCATGGAGCAGGTCACAGCTCCATACAGGAATTCTGTTGCTTGAGGCTGGTATCATCAATACTTGCAAAACTTGCTGAAAAAAATCATTCCCTGAGAGGCACGTGGACACCCCAGTGAAGGAGCTGGCACTGCAAACACCATTGCAGGTCACCAGCAGCAGCTGACTTGACTTGAGAACAGTGTGTCCTGCGGCTTTAGAGACGGGGCAGGGGGAAAAGACAGAAGTTAGGATGAAGACAACGAGCACCTAAAAAATACTTAACATTTGCCAAGGAAGCAGGGTCTGGAGAAGCTGTGTTTGTGTGCAGAGCATCCTGACGAGGGTGGGAGAAAGGAAGGTTGCTGCATTACAGGTTACAGACCACTGTCCCAAGGTTGATTTCACTGAATTAGACAAATCAAGCATAGTGAACATTGCCACCCTGCTCTCCCTTCCAGCTGACTAGCCTCTGCCTTGTTTCTTCTTTGAGAAGTGCTTTTTTAAATTCCGGTGTGAGTAGCTTCATTGGAGACTAAGGTTCATGTCCCTCTGCTGCCTGAAGGGATTCAGATCCATGTCCTGCAACTCCCTGGGAAATGTCTCTGGCCACCTGTGGTGACAGTGGCCTCCAGCTTCACTGGGAAAGAGGTTCCACGTGCACAGCAGAACCAGGCGGCACTGTCAGGAGAGGCAGCAAGAAAGGGCTTCTTAAAAATAAGAGCCAGACAGAAAGTGCAAGTGAAGCCTAATAATTGAGAAACTTGAACATTAAAAAAACAAATCCCCTAAAGTCAAGCCAGCAGGCAAAGTACAAGGACAAGGTGCCTTACGCCCACAATTTATATCATAAAAACAGTGAGGCCAATGTGTGCAAATCTGCTGCCGTGCAAGGAGCTGCTCGGGGAAGGTGCTGGGTCCTGGGCTTTCAGAAGGGCTCCAGTGGCCAGTGGTCATCACACACCCAGCCCTGGGGAGATCGGCAGAGCTCAGGTGGTCCTCGGAAAAATGCAGCAGGAAGTTGCAAGTCAGTAACGCTTACAACTGATGAGCAGTCCATCCTCAGAGCTGCCTGGTTGTTCCCTCTGTGTTTACTATCCAGGGCAGCGGACAACTGAGAAACAACGATACGAGAAGTAAGCCGTGGGTGAGGGCAGCCTGCATCAGATTTCAGCTGCTTCCATTGTGCAGCAGTCCTGGCGGGAATACTGAACATATTAGTCCCTTGATGGGACTGACACATCACTGCAACAGGCACCGCAGCCCAGAGATGGCACCTCACTTGCTTGGGCTCATATGGGGTCTCTGCAATCAGAGTCTTTGCGTACAGACAGCAAAACCTGTGCCGAGGTTCTGCCACTGCTCAAAGCCTCGGTGGGAGCACTAACTCCAGGTTGCTTCATTAGGACCAATGGCTTATTGTCTTAAAATAGAGATCAATATTTGCATTTACCATTTAGCAGAGTTTAAGCTTGTGCCCAGAGCTAGCCTTTTTGTTCAGTGGTATTAGGTGGCCCATCATTATCATTCCTGGGATGTTGACTTGAGTCATGGTGCTGTTTAGCATCAGCTGCATCTGGTGTAATTAGTTCTTGATGTCCCCCCAGGATATAAATATATACACACAGTGTGTGTATTGCTGGGCTTTGAGCAATAACTTTAATAGCAGAGTATTAAAGTCAAAAAACCAGGCAGGAATTCTTAAGTGTAAGTCATAGCACAGGGAAGGAGATTTACTGGGGGGTAAGAAGAGCAGTGGACAAGATTTGACAGAAGTAGAAAGCAAAAAAAAAAAAAAAATTAGTCTATTTGCCAATCACGCCTTGCTTAATCATCTCCTCAGCCAAGGATTTCCAAGCACTATGTTTTGCCTCGGGCAAAAAAGTAACAATTTACTAGGAAAATGCAATCTGTAACTGGGCAATAGTCATCCTGTACAGTTGGACAAGTCTGGACAGCTGAGTGTTCCTGCTCAGCACACGGCTCCCCGGCACTCCTTGGATGCCACTGGGACTAACTGGCTAGAAATGGCTGGAGGAACATTCCTTGGGGATCCATAAAAATAGATGCAGCACAGCAACTGAGAGCGCCCAGGGAATAAGAGCCACACGGTCAAACCACCACATCCAGGCCCCGGGCAGAGCGTGGGGTTCAAATCACTGAGGTTTCCAAGGAGCCCGTCCTCCCCTCCCCAGGCCGAGCCCAGCTCCCGGGGCGGGGGGTCCGGCTCTGCCGGGCGGCTCTGGGCAGGCCTTTTTTTGCCCATCTCACCCTCCCAGGGAGGCAGGAGGGGACCCTGTGTCGAGAGGCCACCGGGGTGAGACCCCAGAGAAGCTCCTTCGGGCTCCGCACCCCCGCATCCCGCACACGGGGGACCCCC
>NW_010103953.1:0-41346 GCF_000699245.1 Pterocles gutturalis | reverse complement strand
CGAGCCAAGGGCTAACCCACCACATATGGTATCTTTTCTTATCAAAGCTGCAATGGCTTTGGACTTCTGGGGTACAGGAACAACTCTCGGCCATTTCTTTGTTCCATGTTAGAATGAAATTCTAGTTCAACAAACACTCTCTGTTCCCTGATTTGCATGGAAAGGAAACATAGACATGTGTGTTGGAGGTTGTCGTGCATACAGTGCCCTAACATGTATTTTTTGTAGACATATACCGGACGAAGAGCCCAGGGTATACTGAATTCGCTGCCATCCACTAAGTGCAATATAAGAATCTAAAACCTAGTCATAGGGGAATTCTTCTAAAATAAAATTTGTAGAAATAATGTACAGGTAAAAAGGAAGAATCCACCTCCAAATAGAAACCCCACATTAACGCTTAAAAGTATGTTTCTGTATTTAGTTAACACTGTAAAAAGAACAAAAATTCTACAACAAAAGAATTGAAACTACGTATATTTCTACTCGTGTTAAGGACAATAATTTTACATGTATTCACTTCCCTTATATGAAAGGTGGGAATTAAGAGTAAACTATTCTGTATCTGACTGAGAAGCAGGTACATTGCGAAGGCCTAGGTTTATGTTTATTCAGTTCATAACTATACTAATATTTTCACCATAATTAGCAATCTAATTACCTATATTAAGGGTCTGAAATCTGCAAACACTTATGCATGTGAAGAACTCTACTTCAGTTCTACCCTGAGCAGAATTGCTTCCTTACTTACACCTGTTGTGAAATTTCTCTCTGATCTTCAGCTGCTTCTGTTGTGTTGCTTTTATACAAATGTTTCCACTTCAGTAGACTTTTGCAAAACTGTAAATTTTTTCTTGGTGTAAAACATAAGGTATATTAGAGACCATAATGTATTTTTCAATCTCCAAAACGTTTCTTAAAAAAAAAAACAACCACTTTTTACTTTGTATGGTGTAGAACAGAAAAAAGACATCGTATATCACATTACAATAATATTAAGCATAGTCTACTACCCTATTACCAGCAATTACTGTGAAAGATAGAATTAACCTACCAGGCTACTTTCATAGCTGTTTCACCTTTTGCCACACTGGAAAAGAACCATACTCCCTGCAATCTTTCTTTTATCTCAACGTTTTGGTTTTTTTTACAGTCAGCCACCAATATCACTTCTCACTATATTAACAGTCTTTAGTGATGAGAACTCCTTGAAAGTCTAAATACAACATGTTCGCTGTTTTTCTCCCAATCCTGTGTAAGTCAAACTACTCAGAGACTTCAAGTGGACCAGAAATGTAGGTCGCCTTTTTGTTTTGTTCCTTGTGTTCAGTCTCTTGTTTTACCTATGTCTTTCATTATTGCTTCAACAGCTTCCTAAATTCTGAGTCAGGGCTCATTGTTTTGTAATTCCCTGAATCACCACAAATACTTTGGCATTAAAATAGATACACTGTTTGAACCTACAGTTTCTTTCTGTGTTGTAGCTGTGTGACTGATTGCACATCTTTGTTAGTAACTAAGCTATTCATTTTAGGTCCTCCTGAAGAGCTCTCGGGTGAGAACCATCTGCTTCTATGAATTTTTGTTCTTTAATATATCACTTTGAGTTCCATCTGACTTATTATCTGACAACAGCTCATCTTCATTACCTGAAGAGAGCAGTTCCAAAGCATATAACTTCTCATCTTCCCCACACTGGAAGTTGACATAAACCAATCATTTAATGTCTTTGCAAGATGTTTCTCCTTAGTTTCTCCCTTTTCTCATTATTAATCTAAGAGAGTCAGAGATATTTTTTTTTCCTAAAGTGATACAGTCAAATTAAGTGTAGCTTGATTTTTTATAATAATATTCAGCTTCCCTTTGGGTTCTCTTCATTTCTACTTTATATTCAAATCTTTAAAGTTGTTTCCATTTATTTTTTTTTGGTTAATATCAATTTCAAGTCAATATGCATGACCAAACACTTAAGAGACTGAACTTCAAAAATAGGAGAAATAACTACTCTCTGATGGCTATATTTTACTTTCTACAAAAATCCCACTGAGGAGCTTTGGTAGGGTATCTCTCCAAAGCAATTACAAATCTTTATGTGCTCCACATAATATGGTGACAGACCTCTATCAATAAACAGAAAAAGGAATAATTTTACTTCTTTGCTCTTTGGGCTCCAGCAACAACACCATAAACAACAAAATTGAACTAACACAGTAAAAGTTTATTTTAACATCCATAACTACATAGTAGAAAATCAAGCTTGCCACACATCTGCTATTTCTCACTTAAAACAAATACTTTTTGTTAATACATATGTAACAAAATATACAACTTTGTCTAAAGCCCCTGTTTCATTATATATTTGCATTGTACGACGCACGAATAACACAATGTCAGCCTTTCAGCTGAAGAAAAAAATGTCCCATGTAATGAATTCCATCATTTTGGTTCTCAAAATCCCAGAACTTTTAGCATGCTGACTTATTTTACCAGGTGTCCTGAGCATAAATACAACAAGAACATACACTAGAAGCTTTTTCGGTTGAAATTGTTTGCATTTGGTATAAACAACAGGATGTTGGAAATAATACTCTGAAGGGAAACATTCTTCTTAAATGTGGAGTTCTTTTTAATCAGATTTCTGCCTTCACAGAGACTTTTTAATGGTTTGAGAAATTTCAGTTGATTCTTATTTTGTGTGTTTGCATGTTTATTCTGGACTTTAATTATGTTTATTCTAATTTATTCTTGATACCTATTTCTGTCTCTTAATTTTTCTCTCTCTTCAACTTCTCTCATGTCCAAGTTTTTATCTGTTGAATTGTCTATATCAGAAACATGAAGATATATTCCTAATTTTATGGTACACTTTTTGAATGTTGTAAGACATATACATTGTGACTTTTTTTTTTTTTTTGCATTAACTAATAACACATATTTGTGTAACAAGAACATGGGGGATGTTTGGTTTGGTTTGTTTGTTTCATTTGTTTCCTTCTCCCTGCTTCCCACAAAGGTCAGCTGTTTTGTTGTCACAATGGGTGATATATCATTCAGAAGTTTTCTAGCCACTAGGGAGAGCTCTGGAGGCTGTAACCTCCAGAGAGGACATTTTGGATGAAAATGAATGAGCCATTGCAAGCCATTTTTTCCAATAAAAACTGCCTACTTTTTTAAACATTCTCCTCTACATTATTTTTGTGAAACACTTGGGATACAACTGTTCAGCTAAACATTGTGGAATTGCACAGCTATGTGAAAGAGAAAGAGTCGCATAGGGCTCACAAGATGTAAAGGCAGACAGTGGATGACATAAGTCACAGAGGAAAGCTGTAAGAGAACAAAGAGTGGAAACTGTCTGAAGGCTTGAAGAAGTCATCTTATCCTTACCACTCTGTGGTGACCTGAATAAGTGCTTTCCATGTTCTCCATCTTAATACTAATGCTTAACTGTGATACACAATGAACTATTAGAATACTTAAATTGCTTGCTTATCCAAATTAAATTTTGATCACTCAGATTTGCTGAGTTCTGAAAAACCTGATCTAAGGCAGCCTTGATTTGAATGGGAAGGAAGGTGTTTCAGTTGACCTTCACAGGTATGTTTCAAACTCAGTTAATTTATGGCTTTATGACTGTTTTCCAAGACTTTTGAAATTCAGTGTAAAATCTGAAAATATTTATAATATCTAAAAATATTAACTTTTCTTAAATTTTTCATTACTGATAACCTCTAGTGTTTTTCACTGTTTGTTTGTTTGTTTTTGGGTTTTTTTAAATGATGAGCTCAAAAAAGCAAAGCAAAATCAGTATTTTGTGTCTCTTCAGTTTAAAATGATAGAAACATACAACTATGTTGGGGATAAATATATTTTTTGTGTTAAAGGATACTATACACAGAGTTATTATGTTGTTTGGGATTCAGATGCTCATCTGCAGGTGCCCAGTGCCATTCAGGATGCCTGAAGGAGCAGAAGAGCACCCAGGTTTGTCTGAGAAATCCACCCAGAGGTGAGGGAAATAGCAAAAATCTTACATAAAATATGTAACCTTTTGGAGGCCAAAAAAAAGATCTCCTAAAGCATCTCAAATAACAGCAGACACCCATGTTTAGGCAACTGTATCTCATCCATTTTATATAACAAATATCCATGACCAAATTTTTAGCCACTGTTTAAGAAAGAGGCTGAAAATAAGCACATATCTGCCTAAGAAAGCCAGAGATCAACTTATCTGGTTAGGCCACAATCTATTTCCTACAAAAGACATTTACTTCTGGCAGTGTAGGGGACTAAAAGAGAAAATGGTTTATTACAAAATACTTCAAATGCCTGTCAAATGCCCCAGTAAGGGATGAAAAGCGATTGTCTGCTGAAGGCCTTGTGAACAAACGATTTGTCTCGAACATCTCGGTTATAAAAGACTGCAATTGTACCCCTAGTCCTACTCCTCTCTGATAAGAGGAAGTGTGGAATGTATTGAAGGACTTATGGCTTTACTCCCTTGCCAATGAGATCACCTCCCTTACAACCAAATAGCAAACCTTGTCCCACTCCCTTGCTAACAAGGTCACCTCTTACCTCTGAGACACCAACAAGGAAAGTTCAGCCAAAGTTAATCTAATACAGGGTCTGCAGGACCACTGACCCAATAGGTTGAAAGGGTTAATGCCGCCCTTCGTGCAGAAAGATATTTCTTCTCATGCAAATTAAGGAGACACTTCATCATTTCTTATGCTAATTGAAGAAAGTTAAGCGGAGATTTGAGAACTTTTGTCTATAAAAAAGTGAATAAACAATTGGAAGCTTGTGTGCTTGCCACCAGAGGTCCCCCAAGACATTAATCATTGCTGGATCCAAGGGTGGTGATGTCTTTCTGAAAACATTCCTTTCTCTCTTATCTCCTTTTTCTTCCCCTTTTCTCTTCAAGCATGAAAACTATGAAAACTTCTATGAATATCTGTCAGAGGAGAGCTCTGTGTTCCTTTTACATCTTCTAAATTCCTATGCAGATAGATAATTTTCCTCCCTTCTTCCATTCCTCACTGTGCTGTAATATCTCACAGTTCTTCAGAAACTACAGTTCCTACACTCTGCAGTGACTGGAAAAGTAGTTCTAGTAGTACCCTTCAGACTTTACACCACTTCAACAGTTCTCCTCTGGTGTATCATGAGCCTCATTTTGCAGCACTTACTCAGACAAACTTCTAATTACCTTAGTTGATTTCTAATTACATGATCCAGAATCAAAATGAGAGATTAACATTGGGCTAAATACATTAGTTTCACCCCTATGCTGTGCTGAAATCAGATATGGCTGCTCTCGTTCTAACAATATTGCTCCAATGAGTTTCCACATACTTATACTTCAGTCTTTTCTGAATTTCTAAATAAAAGGAAGTAAGTACTGTCCCAAGTCTAGTAAAGATAAGGTGTTTTCAATAAAAACAATGCACTGATTATGCAAATCATATTTTCACACTATGATATGGTATTCTGCACTCAAAGCCAAACAGGACTAACTACTGAACAAGGTTGAACAGTAGGGAAGAGAATGCATTTTTCTTTATGTGAAACTAATGTTCCAATCATACCCATATATTTCCATTCTAATTTCTCTATTGTCCTAGAGAACTCTGCAAAGAAAGCATCATATGCAGAATTGAAAATGATGTAGAAAAATTGTTGTGACTGTTTATTAAATCATTTTAACACTCCTGATACTAGTCAGCATATATTGCACAAGATAAGAATTTAGATGTAAGGACTTTATGAATTCGAATTTAAGGCAGCCATTGTTCTAATAACATAGATATCAAAAATATACATTTTTATTGCTATTATAAAATCACAGGTGCAGAGTCTGCACTAAGAAACAATATATACTGCACAGCCTTTTTTTTTTCTTTTTTCCTTCTTTTGTCTTTGCAGAATATCAGGCAAATATGATACCCATGCGGCTTCTCTCTTCCCTCCTAGCCAAAATATACTTCATGTGTCTAGCTCTCTGTCCATCTAGATCTTTTTCTTTCTCTCTCCTTATAATCTTTGAAATCTTTTACTGCAACTTATTCAAATGCAACTTTTGTCTGAATGAGGACAACAGAAAAGAAACAGTAATGACATGAGTACCCAAAAGCAATCAAGTATATAGCTTACTAACTGAGTCATGCCAACATGTCAAGTCTACTTTATCTCTTTCTAACACAAAAGGCACCTCGATTAATGTGCTTGTTACAGACTTTCGGAATTGGATATTGCTATTCTTTGATGTGAATCAGGAGGCAGTCAAATCCCATCTGTACATTTGGAGAGATATTTAGCTAAAACATCTACTTACTGTGGGCTTTTAAACCATGCATTTTTCTTTAAAATTTTTTCTCTGAAGCAATGGCTAAAATCAGAAAGGGACATAAATAGTACTTCTAGTAGTCTGGAGATAATTCTAAGACATAGGCTCGCTCAGATCCTAAAAATTCTGCTTCTGTTTCCCTTGTAAGTTGTTGGTTTTTTGTTTTGGTTTGGTTTTTTTCTAGTCATCTATATTTCTGCTCCTGGACAAAACTGATGACCAGCTGATCAGCTTCTGAAATGCAGCAGGACTCAGAAACTCACTGTTTTTATTCTGAATCTCTCTGTTGTTATTCTGAATCTCTCTGTAATGCCTCCTGAATTTAAGTTTTCAATGTCTAACTCATGTAAAGGACAAAGAGAGATACACTCATCTTAATAGCCTGGTAAGCAAAAGATGAGATCAAATGTAGAAAAAAAAAATTAGGATTAAACTGCTCTAGCTACACATATCCAGCACTTACCAAGAGCTAGTCACTGGGAATTAATCTTTTATAACCAGTACAGTTCTCTTCATCTTTAGAAAGCAATTAATCTGATTCAGTTTAGATGATCACCTTTGAATTAATGCAAATTGCTCCTTTGGAAGTAGGTTTTCTTTCACTATGATTTACAAAGAAAGATGTAGGGGTTTAGCTTCTGTTTAGAAATTGAAGTTCACAGCAAGGGCCATTGTATTCCACCTCTAGCCTTTCTTTCTTCTCTGCTTTATTTGGAACAACCGAGAGAGGACATCTATCCCATGTGACGGACAGTTACTAGATCTGATGTGTTTTTTTTAATGACTTCTTTTTCAGATTCTACCTACTGACTTGCTAAGGTAGTACAGCTCAGAGGTGAATCAGGGGACAGGATAGAGCATTTGAGAAAAGCAGCCTCTAAAGGTTTCTTAGAAAGAATTGCCACACTATCAATTGCCAGTTTTGTTTTGCAATGACTACAGCAGTAGTCTCTAAGGTGCTATGAGGCAAATGTCTTCTAAGAAAGCTATGGAACTCTTCTTTGAAGGAATACAAAGCAAGGAAAGATAGAGTGGTCTTACTGGGGAAAGCATGAGTGATCCCAAAGTCTGATGGTTTAGATAGTTTAGACAAATCAAATGAAGATTTGCACCCACTTCCTGGTTTTGCTTTTGTGCATATATTCCAGTTTCTTCTTGTATAGATAAGCACTGATCCTTGGCAGCTTACTGTTTGAGCAGCACACAGTTTGGGCAACAGATTTCATAAAGTGAAAATATGCCCAAGAATTAAGCACTGCCATGTCTAAAACCTTTTGTGGAATTAACCTAGAGTAATTTGGAACTGCTTTGATAAGTTGTGTCTGTGGAGAAACACCTTGCAGTTTAATGAGGTATCAAGGGAGGGAAGAAGACTAATTTATTTTTTTCAAAGAAGTCCAAAGTGGAATTGAGAAAAGGGTGGGAGGTCTTTCAACCATATTTTATTTATGGCTTTCGTCAAAAAAACTTCTCTATATATCAAAGGATCATGCCTCAAAGCACATGTAAAAAATTCATTAACAGGGCTTACTATAATGTCTATTAAGATCTGCATCATGCAGAAGAGAAGAAAATAGAAAAGGTTCAAATTGAGGTTAAAGAAAAACAATTTTTTCTCTGGCTATGACTACACAAAAATACTACTTTAAGTTACCTTTTTGCGACTTGATTTGATAAATCTGTTTTAAGCAAATACATCCATAAAGTCTGAACAGTTTATTTTATGATTACTCAAATAAAGCATTCTAATATACCAGCTCGTCCTTGCAAGTTTCAAGGTTACCTCCAACAGATTAGAGCTGTCAAGCCTCATGGTGCTTATTATATAGTGTTCCTGTTAAGGTTTCCTATGAAACCATTAGCCTTTTCCTTTGACATTTCTTGTTCTGCATCGCTGAATGTGTTTATAAACCACATATCGCTTTGAAAGTAGTCTAAGTAGTGTTCAGGTTAAATTAGTTGCTAACAAGTTACACTTATTGAATTGCCTTTGTTTACACCACAAAAGAATATTGTTATCCTCGGTGGTTTCAACAGTTTCCTTTCAAGTAGCTCATGTATAAGCATATTAATTATTTTCTTCTTAACAAGAACATTGAGAAATTGTGTTCTGGATGATAATAATGTAGTTAATTAATTAGTTCTTATGCGTTAGTGAAGTATGTAATAAAATTAGTTTAAACACTTGTTTCATTGAGCAGGGAAACAATACAATCATTTCAAAGCACATTTTGCCCAACCATTCTGTAAGAAGATATCTATAAGGATAGTAATAAACTTTTACTCAGTATTTTGCAGAGAACAGAATAAACTAAGTAAGTATAAAAAGAAATGAGGAAAAAATATCCAGGAAAAAAAATGTAAACAAAACAATAAGACTATTAATAAGTATTATGGTTTTATAGAATTATATACACTAGTATTTTAAGATCATATTTACAGTTGTCTCATTTTTACTGAGTTTTTTTGGCTGAATATTTTTGTGACTTTTCCTTCTTACAGTTAATGAAACCTTTAAAGCTAGTAGAATTGTGTAACTGCTATACTACTTTTTTAAAAAATAAAAATAAACTTTAGGATTTTCCACACATAGGATACTACAACTGTAACACTTAAATTCAATAGTTATGTAAACACAATCAAAAGAATTTGTGCTTCTAAAGCAGAATATCCCAATGCAGATCCTCAGCTGCTATAAGCTGAATTTCACCATTTGACAACCTGATGGTAATTTACTTGATCCAGGCGTCAGACTCCTCCTTGGTTAATTTCCCTGACACAGAAACATGTGACCTGGCTTGAAGGATAATGAAAATATGGAGATATTTCTGTTAAGCATTTAAATGATTTTTCTCAATAACATCTCTGTACTAAATGGCTTGTTAATATAGTAAATTAAAAACTGTGTATTTGTTGCTTTCATAAAGCTTTATGCTGTGTGCAGTACTTTTGGATAACTTTTATAACCTCTCACTTCTTTGCAAGAAGCCAGTTGGCTGATATTAAAAGAAAACATAAATTTTCTACATTGCTTCCCCTAGAGTATATGGCAAGAGTTCAATATTTGCAGCTGACTCTATTTAGTAGACAATAATTCAGTGTGGAAAATTACACAATACATACAGGTTGACACAGTTTAACATAATTGATAGTTTGCTGAGGGACATCCCAGCTGAATTAGCTTGTGCGGGAATAGCTGTCTATCTCAAGGTTAGACTAAGGGCACCTATGAAACCATGATATGCAAAGGTACATCAACTTTTCAGAGTTTACTTCGCTCTTGACCTCATTGCAATAAATATGTAGCCTCCTATATTCACTCTCTGGGCACTTAAGTAGCATAAAAATACAAACAACAAAATGTAAATGCTCCTTTTATTGGGATATAAAGCCATCCTGAGAGATATTAAAGCACTCATAACACATTTGTAATGCTTCTAAAATGCTGAAGTATTATTCAGAATTTGACAGCTAGATAGTGTAGCAACAGCAAGAACAGAAAAACATATAGCACCTCTTGTTCTACATTTATCTTAATAATATATATACACTGTTCATATATGAACCTTACTGCAGTAATATTTTTATGTCTTTTGACAGTGCATAAAAATGGTGAAAAGCACCATAAAAATCTGAGAAACATAGGAAACGTTATAATTTTGAAATATTTTGCTGTATTTTATCTCTTTCTGAGGAAGGGAGGAGGGTAGAGAGGAACCTTGGGCCAAGGTTTAACAGCAGTCTACAGAGAAACCAGCTGTTGTAGAGAATATGTCAGGAATAATTTAATTTGACTATGTTTTTACAGAAATATTTATCCTGCAATGTGTGATAGCTACATAAATAGTAGATCTGTATGACTGGAAAGCTTTAACTTTTTTTTTTATTTAATTTTTTTTAAATAATATTCCCAGTTTCAAAATGTTCAGGATGGAATTTCAAATATTTATTAAAAAAAAAAAAAAAGGGAAGGAATTAACTTTAAAATTTCATCTATGAGATGAATCAAGCCCCTTATTAGAACTACCTTTGTTTCAAGTGAGAAAAATAAAATATATCTCAGATTCAGTCTTTTCTGAACAGGGCAATAGCAGCTCAAGAAAGGTAATGACATTATTGAAAAAGATTTCATTTAATATTGGTTTAATTTGGCTTATTTTGAAATTCAGAGTTATCCGGAATGTTTGAACATATCTTGTCTAAATATAGCCAAGAATACCTTGAGAATGACAAAGGGAGTGAAAAAAAAAAATCGGGGGAACTTATCTGACTGCTCACAAACTTTGGATAATTAAATACTTAAGTAGTTTTAAAATAGTATTTGTCTGAATTATAATTTAGGATCAATTTTTTTTTCATTACTGGCTTACAAGTCACATAATGTCAGGGATCAGATCCATAATTAAAATTCTTAAACAAGAGAGAAAGATGGTGCTTAAATGGAACAGGGAGATTCCCAAAAGAGATAATGCATACAAAAAAACCCATTATAAAGCTAAGTCTATGCCTTCTTTATGAGTTCAACCCAATTACACAAAATTAAATCTTCAGTCTCCTGAAATAAATTGCACAACTTCCATAGATATCAATAAGACCAGAACTTCACTGCTGCACTATATCAAATAGTCCAAATAGCCAGGCTGACATTTGTACTTCAAGCTTTGATGCAATTACCAGAATGTGCCAGTGTAATTGGATGACCAGAAAAAAGAAGTAAAATCACAAGCCACCTGCCCAAATTGGGTTGTATTTTGTACCAGCAATGTCCTTTCATTTTCACTATACCATAGTGTTTAAATCAGTTCTTGTGAATACTTTTCCAGATGTATTTTCACAAAGTAGCAACAAAGGTTTCATTGCCACATTAATAAGACTTATTTAATAACTCAAAATCTACCTGTTCAGAGAACCCATTTTCTAATGGACAAAAAAGCATATGTGTAACCACTGCCATCAAAAAACCTTTCAAAACTCAAAAATAATTACGAATAAAAATATTTATATGCACATGTCAGTATTGTGTTTATGGTGCAGAAGAGAGAAATAATGCAAAATGTATAAATATGTAAAAAAATGTTATGTAGGAAATTTTACTTAAACTAGCTTAAACTGTTGAATTTCAGAGACATAAATTTTCAGTGCATGTTATGGGAATAGCAAATCATTTAAGAAGTGCTTTTGTAATTTTTGTGCATGTGTGTACACAGGGAAAATTAAAGTGATCTGATTTCCATTTGGCCAAAAAAATCTACAGAGAATTGAGGATTACACATCCTCCAAAGATCCCTTCTAACTAAAATTATTTTTCAAATCTATGATTCTATTAAAATAATTCAGTCTTAAGTAAAATAAACATTTAATAGTCCTATACTACTCAGTTCCATGGAGTGTTAATGGTTGCTGTTGGAGCGTATGACCTTAAGAATAGTCAGGCCACTTGAAAGATGTGTTCATGTGAGCCATTCCTTTTTAGTTATCAGTGATCACCCTAGTAGTTACCCTGGAGTGAGGCCCTTGTGAACTGTTAGGACAAAATCAATAGCTGAGAAATAAATTTTCTGCACAGCAAGATTACTCAAAGATGTCTTAAGAGATCCAGGGACTAATTCACTCACGCTCCGTTGTGGGAATATAATCAGTTACTCATAATTGCAGCTCTTAAGAAATTTTTCCTCCCAAACTGAATTCCTGACTCAGCTGTACTATTTATTCAACAGAAGGATAAGTAATAAGTTAATCAGCTCTCTCCAGAAGTCTCTGAAGCAATTACATAATTGTTTGACATATTTGATATCTCATACAAACAGAGGTGCTCAGTTCTAGACAATCAAGGCAACCTTTGAACTTTTTGCAGGTTATAGGTGCATTTGCTACACATAAATACATTTCCAGTTGAAGGCACGAAGAGAATAATTAGGAATAGCTGTAGGAAGAATAAAAAAAAAATCCAGACCAATCAAATGTAGCTGAATAACTGCCAGGACATCTATTAAACCATAACTTTTTGTTAGACACTGTCTACTCAATTTTTCCTCCTCTCCATTTCTACATTAGTTGTACTAATATCAGTCATAGAGATCCAGCAAAACAAATGCAGCTACAAAGAAGATCCACCTACAGCTGTATTGTAATTTCATACAGAATTGCATCAGGATAACTTAAAAAACCACTACTTGTTGGAAATACAGTTTACTTAATAAAATAGCCAAAAAAACTTCAAAACAGTTAAGCAAGAGGAAACAAAATTTAGATAAAGAATGAGACCATGGGCAGCAAAAGAGTAAACGTGACTTTTGCCTGTAGTGTGAAGTTAATTGGAGGTTCTGATGCTGAAGTATGAACCGGAGCAGAGGATTCCTAGCACCAAGGTACTCCAGAAGAAAGTAAGAATTTGTTCTGGGAAGAGATTTTCAAAGAGATTTTTCCAATGTCATTTAAGGCTGCATGCCTGAGTGCTTTTTATGCTTTCAAAAACTTTTCTCAAGTTACTGAAATGAGCAGATAAAGCTCCAAATATACTCGCGGGGAAGCAGAAGAGTGAAAGTATCATCTTACAAAATCACTTTTCAGAGATTAATTTCTCTTTAAGGAAATTCCTGTTCCTGAGCACTAAGCAGGAAACCTCTAAATCGCTTCCTTAGTCTTTCAGCTTTTCCCTGGTGTTTTCCATCCACTCTTCAGATTTGAAGATCAAGAAGTCCTTTCTTTTTTATTGTCTTGAACAAAAGGTTAAGAATTTCTTTACTTTTACTGCAATATTTTCTCAATAATCTGTTGTACTTTTTAAGGAAAGCACTATAAAATATTGGTGTAATAAACTAAATAAAAGAAAGAGTAAGCATTATTAAAATTGATTGAGTGAATCTTTGACATAAGACGTTACATTTCTGTAATTCAACCTTTTTCCAACACAATCAGTATGATAACAATTCCTGAGGATATCCAGTAAAACCTTCCTTGACCTTGACAGATCTGTTTACACAATCCTATCTAATAACTTTCACCATATTCTTGAGGATATGTTGACATGGCCTCCAAAAGTATTTCTTTACCAGTAGTGTCAAGAGCAAAGTAGGATCTGTTTGTTTTATTATATTTGAGCAGAATTTTCTACCTTTAAATTTATTTTTTTAAAACGAATTTTAATTTTGAATGCCTGTGCAGTCTTTTCCATGAAAAAAATTCAACTTCTGGACTGCTAGAACAGCAAAATCATAGATACACTTATTCTATATAGAGAGATGTATATATCCCTCCAAAATATCACAGAGGTGATTTTGAATTATCAGTTATACTTTTCAGTGAAATAAAAAATACTGAGAATCCTAAGGCCTTCTATCATAGGCAACACATCTATTTATTTGCATTAGAGAAGCTTTATAGATATTTGAGAGAAAGTGTGTGTGAATGGATTATTTCATTACTAAGTATACTGAAAACAAAGGAGTATTAACATTACAAATTCAAGCTTTATAAAGAGTGAGTAAATGTCTGCTTATCTGCCTAATCACCTACCAGCTCCTGTGCTTATGCATGTATTACGATGCATATTGTCACTGCATGCACTCTTTCTTCCCCTAGGAACCTAGTTCCATAAGTGTTCAGGAGAGACAGTACTCACTGAGTGTTTCTTTAAATCTTCTTCTGCAGTTTCTGTGCAGCTTTCTCAATTGTTTTCCTATCAAATGTTTATACTCTCCTCTGAAGATAGTTTCTCAATTTGGTTGCTGTATTTTCTGTAGTGCTCTTCCTATAGGGTGGTTCTACTCTTTCTTGAGAGTCTGCTCTCTGGGACAGAGTCAGGGAACATATGAACTTGTTAATTTTGTCTTTTAAGTGAAAAAATAGCAGCATTATTTTTCCTCTCTTTTTTGAATAGCAGTTGTCATTGCAAAACAAAACTGGCAATTGATAGTGTGGCAATTCTTTCTAAGAAACCTTTAGAGGCTGCTTTTCTCAAATGCTCTATCCTGTCCCCTGATTCACCTCTGAGCTGTACTACCTTAGCAAGTCAGTAGGTAGAATCTGAAAAAGAAGTCATTAAAAAAAAAACATTTGGGAATAGGTAAATTGTCCTGCAGGAAATATAGTGTCTTCTCCTGCAGCAGAATACTCTCTCTAGGACCAAGAACAGATCTCTGTTGGAGAAGCTTCCCATTATCAGTTTAATCAATTAATTTTGAAATTTTCATGCATTCTGTTTGGACTACACAACAAGGTTTTACAGCCTAGCTTGAATTTTTGATTCACAATGTGGAACCTTAATTCTAGTTTTCATATTAAGCAGAGGTGTACAAATATATATGCATGTATGTGTGAATGCAAACACACATACACACAAGTGTATTTGTAGTTTGCTGTAACGGGTTTTATTTAACACAAAAAAAAGCATTTAAAAATCCTAAACATCTACAGGGATAAATCTCTCTCAGTGTACAGGTGTATAAAATCAAAAGCTTGAAACCCTTTTAAAAGTGCTTAGTTCCTTCTTTGAGAATATCAAGACACTTGAAGTACAATTACAAATTATAATGAATTGCTTCCTAGGATCCAAATGGTAAGGAACTGTTTAAACACGTGGTGACACTGCCACAAGGATGTGGCAAAAATGCTGTACTTCCTATAAGTGTGCAGCTCCACACTTTTTCTTCCCATTTCTTATTCTGAACTGTAACTAGTTTCTTTAATCCTATGTGCTCACAGGTTTGTGTTGACGAGAATTACATGCACTAGATGCAAAAAGTCCTGATGCCTCTGCAGGAAACATCTCTCTCTTATTATCTTGGCAATAGCTTGTTTCTATTGCACTCTCAATGAAGAGAGAAAGAGAACTGAGAGTGAGTCAAGCTGTGCTTTGGTGTGTGATTTTTCTTTCTGAGATTTGCTGCCGGCTCTGAAGCTGGGGTATTCTTTTTTTGCAGGTATTCTTGTCGTTAATGGTGCTCCAGTAATTCTGGAAAGAGAAACACTAGAGCTGGTGGGAATGTGCCTGCACTACCGCGTACTTTAGAATTCAAAGGGCTCTGGCTTAAAGAAGTAGTCAACCTCATTTTATGACATTTTACTATTTTTATATTTACAAGTTTGAGAGGAAGCTTTTTTTTTTTTTTTTTTTTTTTCAAAGTCACTTGCCTGTGGTGGTAAGTTTGGAAAACACAGATGTATCAAACAGCAAAATAGCTGCGGAACACAAGAGATTTCAAAGTCAGCTACGTAAGCCATATCCCAGAACATGCTCTGCTTTTAAATACTAGTCTCCTAGCTGAATCTATCATTTACCTTGTTAGCTGTAGTTATATTCCTGTGCCTACATTATTCCCATTTTAATGTATTTTAAGTGTCCAGACTTATGATGATAAACTAAAACACTCAGGTAACAACCTTTAGGAACTATGTGACAATTTGACATATATATATATATATCCTAGAATATAGGACATGCCATGAATATTTACTAAATTCCAGAGAAATAAAATATTTCGGCTTTTTTTAAAAAAAATACTGTATTTATTTTGTTTCATTTTTGGTTTAGTCCCTTTCAAATACAAGATTTTCCTTTTATCATAATGGCGTAGGTATGAGACTTGCAATTACTAATATATTCATTTTATTATTTTTAGCAAGCATATATTTATATACGTATTTATAAGTAGATACATATATCTATACAAGAAAAAAATAATAATTGTTATACAACAAGGAATTCAAACAAGTCCCAAGAACAATATGTTTTGGCCAAAAGATCACTGGATTACAGCCTTGATTAATTCAGTAACTGGACTGTATCTGCTATAAAAGTATGTCTCCACCAAAATTTCTTGAGAGGATTATGTTGTCCCTTAAACATGGGCTGATAAGCAATGGGACGATTTCTCTAGACTTTCTCTTCATCCCCAGAGACCTCTTCAATGCTCTGCCAATTGCCTTGCACAGAACTAAGAAAACAGAGGTATCACATGTAAATCTGAATTTCCATCAATTTTATTTGCATATGATTAGTTTCTCCTTTAAACTCAGAGTCAGAACCCATTACCTAGCTCTGTACACTCCTTCAGTCCACCATAACCCTTCATGTCTCCACAATAGGGCTATAAAATTGTCTTTCATTCACTAACACTTGCTTTTTGGTTTAGTGGAAATATTTGAACTGAAGGTCTTTCTGTAGAACTTAGTCAGCATGATCCCACCTGCAAAAATAAGCAATGCTTGACAGAGACAGACTCACAAATCCAAATTACCACACACTGCCTGCAGGTGGAGGGTGCATAAACTCTGGGTGCATGTTCCTCTCAGTGACCTGGGGATGATGTGGGATGCTTTTACAGCACAAATGAAGATCCCATAGATTTTAGACAGGACTACAAAGATAAAATTTTTTTCCCAGGCAAAAATTAAAGTAGTTGATGGTAGCCTATTTTTTAATTAAGAATCTCAGTTACATAGATCCTGAAAAAGATGTAGCACTGAATGAAACAGGAGTGCAGCATCTAACTTCAACCTTAGGTCTGTTCTGTGTGAAGTTTACTAGGATATTACACTTATATAACACCCTGGAAAAAAAAATCTTTTAATACTCATCGAAGTGGCCTGAGGACACAGCTAAGTAATGGATGGAGTTTATGGATTATTAACTGAACAGAAGCTGAAAATAAATCAGAAGTCCAGCACCTCTGCACTTTGGAATTTTATTATGGAATAATGCACATGCTATAGTAAAAAATGACAGCTTAGACTTTACAATGGTGATTTTATTTGTTTTTGGGCTGGGCTTTTTTGCACTTTTGTTCAATTAATGCTAAGTTATTAATCCTGACAACTAAAATGACTGGAATGTCTTCCAAACGTAAGCGTCAAAGTGAAAAACATGAAACAGATTATATACAGTGTTATAATAACACAGCTGATGTTGATATTTACATCTCTTCAAGATTTACTTACAAAGTAGCTGAGTATGAAGAAGGAAGACTTCATATATAATTATCAAATAACTGCCTAAGAACTTTTACTTTCTGTCTTAATGTATTTTTCAACTGTAAAATTCTCTTCTGATGTGAAACTTTCTATATTTAAATAAAAGCTGGATAAATAATTGATCGTATGTCACCTGATAATCGTACGTTACCTCCTTTCCAGTTTTCCTGTGACAAGAACCTCCAATGGATTTGTTATTTGAAATGATCACTGGATCACATATATAAATAATTGTAATATCTTAATAAAATTAACTCATCTTTTGTAAGAAACCCATTTTTGAAATGTGGGTTGACTTGACAAGCCATAAGCCATACTTACTATATCCTAAGATGGCTCTTTAAGGAATACAATTTAAGATTAAAATTTTCTTAATAATTTGGATTTCCACAATTTATTTTTGCAGTGAACTCCCTTGTTGTGGGCAAAAGGGGACTCATGAGTGGATAAAAGAATTTGTTATTAGTGAAGTTATCTATTTTTTAACAATCTAATCAAAACACACCAAAAGTTTGTTAGTCCAGGTGCAATGATAACTAACATCACAGCCCAGATGATCTAATTTTTATAGAAAAACTTTATTAAAAATACATCAAAAAATGTTCTACAGAAATGTTTTAGCACCTACACCTTTTCTCTGTTATTATGCTCATCCTTCCAATGTACCCTGAGTTCTAAGACTGATGGAGCTGGTTTTCATCAAAAAGAATGAGGACTGGGAGTTTCCAAAACCTAGTCAGTGTACTGAGTTCTTTACTGGGGGGAGTATGGTCTCGATGAAAGAAGTTTCTTCCTCATCTGTCTTAGATCTCATGGGGGTTGTTTTTATATGTTTTCTGACACAAACTGCTTATGCATTTTTCTTTCCTAATTAATTCCCAACAGAGCTTGGAACTTTTTAGGTCAGAGCTAGCACCTGATTTTCTACAGACTGCTTGAGAACTTGACAAGGATGATTATTCGAAAGAGAAAGAACCCTCCAAGACAGGCCACTGAGTTATTCCATACAGAAAATTGAATGTGTATTAAAAATGCACACTGGAGTTGGACTATAAATCACCACCTTCTCATGTGAGTGTAATATTCATTGGCCTATAGTCCTTTGCTGGCATTTCTCTTCACTCACTGAACACTCAGGTGTGGGAAGGACTTTTTATATCTGTATTCAGCTTTCAGTTAGTTAGGGGTTTAAATCATGATAGTTAAAAGAGGTGTACATCTTTAGCAACAGAAAGAAAGCCCACAAGCTGATGAAGAACCAGTAGATTCAGTAAATTCACAAATTTAGATAGAGACAGATTTTTTAAGAATATCCTCTCCTGGAGTTTCATACTTTTATCGGCTCTGTGAGGATTCTCTTTTTTCATTTTGGTAACACCCTGGTGTGGTTGTTTTTTGTTTGTTTGTTTGGTTGGTTGGTTGGTTGGTTTTTTTATCTTTTACCTGTGCAACCCATTATGAATTCTACTCTTCAGTGTCAAACTGGGTGGTGATGTACAAAAAAATGTATAGCAGGCGTGCATTATTTTGTAGGACAGAATATGAATCTTTTTTAGTCTAAATATTTGCAACCTTACGTGCTATCTTGTATACGACTTAACGTGGTTGTCTGAGCCTGAGGATGGTTATCTCTAACTGGTAAATGGGCAGCATCCAGTGATCAATTTTTTACAAAGAACTTTCCCAATCTTCCGACAGAGTATCTTAGCTAGGAATTGCACCCATGTTGGTGCAAGTGCTAGATCAAAAGGTGATGCTCATCTTGTTATCTATAGTTGACAGAAAATGTATGACACATGAATACATTGTGACCAGTAAACATGACTGGTTGAATGACTGTGAAACTATTTACAGTCTAAATTCTTTAGATCAGACAAAGTAGTTTTGATTGTAAATTGTTAAATAATTTCATGGTACCCGTGCAAACAAATTCAAAACTCGCTTTTAAGAATGACTCATATGTCACTACATTTACATATTTGTATATCATAGTGAATAATGCCTCACAAGTGATTATTTTTCCTCTTAATTAACAGTACTATAAAGTTCAGAATTTTCAGTCTGGGGAGATTTTTATTAACTTTGTATTTTAAACAGGCTACATATTGTGTATACCATCTTCAATATAATTTCACAAAATTAAAGAGTTATATTAATTGAAGTTACTACCTACTAATAAATTAATGCATAAAAAATCCTCACAGTAAAATAACAGGAACATAATTAAACTAAAGAACTTTTCCTAATTTTGAGTGACATTTTGATAAATTAAAATTGTAATTACTTTAACTTTTTGAATAGGGCTGACACTGGGCAGAAACATTGGCTTTTCCCATACAGAGACTGCCTCTCAGTAGAAGATGATTAGCCCAGTAGAAGGTTATTTAACTTTTATTACCTGGAAGATTACAAAAGGCAGTTCCACTGTCCCTACATTTAACTAATTCTTAATCAATCAGAGTGAAATCTCATCTCCACTACACAGAATTGAAGTGAAATCAGTATCTAACATAAGTAGTAAATATTTCAGTGTAGGTGAAAGAGATTATATTTCTGCTCTTGGCCAAATTTTACTGACAGATCTACAATATTTATTGGGGCAGCACTTAAATTTATCAGTGTTTTGGAAACTTTCTTTTTTTTCTTTCTAGTTATAATTCCATATAATTTATTACATAATATTTAGTATTTAAAGGAGTAAGCGATAAGGTTATGACCTCTGCCAAAATGTTGTGAAGTAATGAAGAGCATAAAGAAAAGAATGTGTGTGAAAGAAGTACCTCTTGCTCAGGTTCTTTTGTGCAGTCTTAAACAGCTTCTTTTTACTAATAATCCAGAAATTCAAAACTATACAAATCTGACTTCCTTCTGGGAAAAAAGAAGTGAAAGTGAGAAGACATGCTTTGAACATCTTTACAATAAAAAAGGTGTGGGTTTCTTTCTCCCTGTTCTGCACCTTATTGTGCTTAATCTCTTTTTGTTTGTTTGTTTGTTTGTTTGTTTGTTTATTTGTTTGTTTGTTTGCCTTGTAAATCAAGATTGTTAGGCAGATGTATTGGGTCTGGCTGAGACAGGTAATTTTCCCCATAGCAGCCCTCAGTGCTGTGTGTTGTACTGGTAGCTAGAAAGGTGTTGGTAACACCAGTGTTTTGGCTACTGCCGAGCAGTTCTCACACAACATCAAAGTTGTCTCCCCAACAACCCCCACCAGTAGGCTAGGGGTGAGCAAGATCTTGGGAGGGGACGTAGCCAGGACAGCTGACCCAAACTGACCAAAGAGATATTCCATACCATATGATGTCTGCTCAGCAATAAAAGCTAAGGGAAAGGAGGAGGCGTTGGGCTTTTGTTAATATGATGTTTTTCTCCTGGAGCAACTGCTACACATACTGAAACCCTACTTCCCAGGAAGTGGCCAGATATTGCTTGCTGATGGGAAGTAGAGAATAAAATCTTTTGTTTTCCTTTGCTTCTGTGTACGGCCTTGGCTTTTTACTTTATTAAACTCCCTTTATCTTGACCCATGAGGTTTTTTCCATCTTATTTTCTTCTCTCTTACCCTGCTGAGGAGGGGAATGATGTAGCGGTTTGGTGAGCAACTGGCATCCAGCCAAGGTTAACCCAGCACACAGAGATCAAGAACTGAGCATTTCAGCTCAAAAGCTAGTTTCATGAAAAATTATTTTAAAGTGCAGGGAAACAGGTGATGTTGAATAAAAATTTTTGGAAACCTGTAAGTAATAATTATCCACAATGCTCTCTGGAGTTCTATTTATTCATATTCTTATGCTGTGCATTTGAAAAAAAATCACTATGAAACAGAGTTATACAGCATATAAAACTGGACTTTGGAAAGGTCTCCAGCAAATTATAATATACCAATGTGCAAAACCTCCTTATGTGATCTGTCAGGGGTCTGCTCCCTAAGGGAATTTGAGTCATGGCCAAACAGAAAATTTCAGGGAATTTTTGTCCAGGACCTGGCGCACAGTACCCAGCAAGGTAAGCAGAACAGACCTGAAAAAGGTAGACAGATTCAACTGGATTCTGTCTGGATCAATATCACAATGATGAGGTGGGTTCAAGGATGAGGCTAGGACATCAGCTTGTAGGTCAGTGTTCAGGTACACAGGTACAGAGTGATCAGGCAGGACCAGGGCCAGGGCTGGCAGTCAGTCCATGGGTTGGGATCTGGATGATGGAGCTCCATTGCCAGGCAGGGGCATGGAGCTTAGCCAGAGACTGACACTCCTTCAACACAGCTCAGGAAGGGGCTGACGGCCTCAGACAGAGCTGAAGTTGAGCCTTTGGCCCCATAGTGTGGGAGGAGGCTTCATGTAAGTCTGGTAAGAGCCATTAAGGTTTATTTGCACACTCGGGGCCATGACATAGGCCATAGATTTCAGGGCTGAGATTTTCCTACTGTATTTAGATACTGCAGAGCACAGAAAAGTCAATACTGTACTCTGTGAAATATGCAAAGCCACAGGAGAATCTCAGTGAAGTCTCCTTCTAAGTCCACACTTAATTATACCCAAAACTCTAAACAAGACTTATAACGCTTCATTCTTAGTGCTTTTCCATGCTGACATGTTCATAGACTATAGTCTATGGCTACTTGGGCCAAAATGCCAGTGAAGCAGCATCAGCTCCTGCTATAAATTTAGTCAACATTCACTTTGCAAGTACAAATCCTGCATACCCAGTGTGCAGGTTGCAATGCAGGCACCCTTACTTGAATGAGTTAGAGTGGCATATCTAAAGTACAATTATTTGTACTTAATATGGCAGAGGACACCAACACCTGGTATCACAACAGTATTAAACTTTCCCCAGTTTAATTTGGTTACCTGACATGAGAAGTAAGGTCTGCAGGTCTGTAGCCTGCTCTTTACAATCTAACGCTGCTGTGCTAGATGCACTGACTCTCCCTTATTAGATGGAAATCTCATTAGCAGCAAGGCAAATGCACTGCACAGTGTCCTAAATGGAGGTACAGTTCACTCCATTTTCATTCACTATGTTGGTCAAAATTCTTTGATCAAAATTCTCTAGTCAAAATGAAGCTAAGGTCTGCTTTTCCACTCCATATCTCACTGGTAATGTGTATCCTCTTATACATCAGCATATCTTTTAAAACATGTTGTTCCAGACTCTTCCTACTCACTGAAGAGGAGTCCTGCTTTTAAGAAGCTCTTGTTTGGGTCAACATCCTGTTTTGAAATACTATATCCTTTGGGGTGAATTTCCAGAGTCCCACACAGTTATTTTTATTGTTTATACAGAAGCATGCAAGCACAGTTAGTTTACAAGGAAATCCAATATTTTGTACTTAATAGATCTTCAGGTTGCTGCAGTTTGCAACTGGTAGGAAGTATAAAAAAGAAAGTGAAAATATAAGCTCTCAGTGGTTTCCTGTGGTTTAGATGACTGTGCTGGCAGTTTCCTGAGAAAAAGATATTTAAAATCTTTGTTGACATCCAGTATCTTTAGTACTCTTTAGTTGCCTTTGAGACAGAAAGGCAAAAGGATTCAGAATCAAATGAAATATGAATATAAACCAAATGGGTTTATGCATCAGCTCTGAATTAAAGTTTGCATAGAAGAACTTTCTTTTACACTGAAATATAAACACCTGTTGAATAAGAGGTGGGTGGAGAGATAGTATATTACATTATATATTATGCTAGTATTGAGCATGTCCTGATTCACTGATTCTGAAAGTGGGATTTCCAGACTCCATCTGCCATATATTAAATTGTTGGTCCCTCCTTGAGACAAAAATCTCAGTTTAATTTGCCAGGAAATCATGCTGCAGGTAAAGAGAGAAATCAACAGCAGAGACTTTCATCGGTTATTCCCTCCAACAAGATTCTCCAAGATTTTAATGAAAAAAAAATTTATAGGTTGGGGAAAAAGAGAAGTCTAGGTCTTTGTGAAAGGGGAGAGTATACCCAGGCTGAATGGTACCTGCAAATAGCTTATACTTTACTACAGCAGACTAGATAATTCCTTATCTTAAATCACATCCAGCAGTGACTTTCCTCATCAATGTATTTATGAATTGAAAAGAACATAATGATTGTAGTTTTGTTTGTCTTCTGACTGCACCCCTGTGCCCAGTCCTAAAAATTACTTTACAGGATTGGATATAAAGCAGTATATAATATTTTATTTCATCTACTGTTATGAAACATTGCATGAAAACAACATCAGGCTAAGCCAAGGATGGAAAGACATCTTCAGCTTGGAAAAGAGTGATTTTTTTTCAGAATAAGTTAAACTCTTTAAATTTTAACATAGGCTTAGTATTTAATTATGCAAAACCTTTATAGAGTATGTTGTTTTCCTTTGTGTTTCAGGGAAAGCATATCATCTTTATTTTATACTGTTTATAGTCAAACCTTGATCAAAATGCTCACCATACAGATTTTTATATTTTTTTCTTAAATTGGTAGTTGATTTTCTCCTTTTATATCAAGTGCCATCAGATATCTTCCACTAGAAACAAGTCTTCTGAAGTTAATGGAATAAGACAGTGTATAAACTGAAGTGCATAGGAGAATACATCTTCATATTGTAGTGTCATTTTCCACATTGTTCAATAACATAGTTGAAAGTAGATTAGTCAAAATTGTACCTTTAAAAGAGCTTGAAAAAATTACTTTGATATTCGTACCATTAACACAGACATGAATTTGAGTCTCAGCTTATTTACCACTTCTACTTTTTTCACAGGCTTTTTTTTTGGAGAAAATGACTCTTCCACTACTGCACTCCATCGAGGGGGCAAGGGAGCCTACCATCAGTACAGAAAATAATCAAATTGGTCAGTGTGTTCATGATGAGATACTTTTGATGCTTAATGACTAGAGTTCCAAAGAAGAAAAAATTCTGCTTTGGGAAGGGTTCATGGATTATGGTTTGACCTTTTTCCCAAATTTTAAGCTTGGGAAAAACAAAAAGAAAAAATTCCATAGCAAAAGAAAACTTTTTTTTTTATTGTACTAAACTTTCAAAATGAACATTGCATAATTTATTATAGGTAAGAGGATTTCTATGTAGCACTTATGGACATGACTTCTCTGTATATCAGTCACTGGAATGCAGATAGAGCAACAAAGACTGCAGGATAAAGCTTAAAAAATCCTGGCAACTGCATGGTTTCTTAGTTACCCAATTTATGTATTTATTTGTTAAAAGATTTCAGATTGTGACAATGTATTTAACCAACCAGTTATTGCTTAAATACAATAACAAGTAAACTAAGTGAAATTGAACTTACCATTTTAAAGGGGTGAGTTTCCGGTGTGACCTCTGGCAAGCTACATTACCTGTATATGGAAAGTTTAGAGCTGTTAGTATGGATGCATTTTTTCCTTCTCTCTTTCCTTTTGTCAGCACACAAATGTATTATGAATACAAAAAGGAGTACATGCTCTTTCAAAAATTCACATTTATCTATCTTTGTCGTTATGATCTCAATACATCTCATACAATTTTCCACTGGGTTTTAAAAATTCAGTGGAAATATACAGAAATATTATTTAGTGCAATTAAAATTTAAAAGCGTAATAAAAAGTCATTCAAATTTTTGTCAGAAGACAGCTAGTACAAAGCAGAACTTTTTATATGAAATCTGTTTCTGCTTCTCTAGCTATTGCAGAAAGATGTATTTTTAATCTCCAAAAGGCAGTAATTTAATGATTACTTCTTGTTCCATGTGCAAACGCTTTGGGAAGCAGTATATAATATAAATGGTGATTAATATCATTTACTTTCCACAGTGAGTTCCAGACTCTGGATTCTGAAAGAGGAAGGCATGTCCTTTGCAACCGCAATTTACAAGCAGAAGTTCCAAAAAAGACCGAGAACCCACTTAGTCCCTGTGACTAGACTAGCACTTTCAGATTTTCAAGATTTCTAATCTGAGCTTTACTCAGAATATTTGGAGTGTTCTCTGAGTCAACTAACTGTTTTTATCTACCGTAGCAGCATCCTCAGTGTCAAACAGTGGAATATGGAAGACATTCAAATCACTGCGCACAGAAACATTGACTCATGGCTTCTTATATGTACCTAAATGGCAGTTTCTCCATTGCTTCCAGGAGAGTTTGGCAAGTACAGCCATTCCAGTAACTGCTAACCCAACAATCATCAGTAAAACTTTCTATAATATTTTATACACTTGCCTCAATGTCTTATTTTGCAATATTTCTGAGGGTTTAATTGTTTTCTGATAAAAAGAATTTATGAATGAAAAGAATACTGAAGAAATTAATGGAATGAAAAATAAAAATACATTGAAAATATTTTACCTCTCAGGCTCACACACGTGTTTAAAGTATATTCATTTACTTGGAATTGAAAACCTGAATACAGAATTGTCCTGGTTTTGGCAGGGATGGAGTTAACTTTCTTCATAGTTAACTAGTAAGAGGCTATGTTTTGGACTTTGGCTGAGAAGAAGGCTGATAACATACCGATGTTTACAGCTGCTGCCAGGACAGTGAAGGACTTTTCAGCTCCTCTGCTGTGCCAGTGTCTGCAGGTGTAGAATATAGGAGGGATCACAGCTCCAGTTGCTAGCCTAGACTTAAACCTTAGGTTTAGGATTGAGACCCAAATATTAACACAAAATCTGTTATACAAAATCTGTTTTGCAGAATCTGTTGATATTTTTCAGAGCTGGCTTTTGGGGGTGGGAGGAAACTACCAAACCTCATTCATGGTGGCACTGATTTGTATTCTTACTCATACACTCTAACACAGTATCCTTTAATGACTTCCTTTTAGTGAGCTGCATAAAATACTAGGACAATGGTCTATGGAATAAGAAAGTTTTCAGTTCTGAAATTTGGCACTGATTTTACCATGTACCTGAACACTTAACAATACATTACATAGTTTCGAGGGTAAGCGTGTGCTAAGAGGTGGAAAGATGAAGAAATGTCTACTTATTCTTGCATAGTACACTTTTCTGAATAAAACTATTTATCATTACTTAGGTCCTGAAGGCAGGATTAATTTCAATGTACTTTAGCACCTAAAAATTTAGGTATGTATGCTAAAGCTGGTTTGTGGATTTTTCTAAAAAAAATTCTTCCCTAGTCAACAAAAACAGGTCTCTCCAGATACTTATTTACCTTGGTCACTTATTTTAGAATAGAATAGTTATATCGGCTTAGATTGGAAATCTAGAGATTTCATTGTAACCAAAAAGTGGAAAAGTAGATGATACCTCATAGCTCTTGAATAGACTCTGTTTTTATAATAATACAAGACATTACTAACTTATGCATTAGGATTCTGTGTAAAAAGTCTTCAATCTACTGTCCCACCTTCATAAAAAACACTCAGTTTTAAAGGGTCGTGAGTATTATTTAGAGAATAATTTTACCTTTTTCACTACCCATGGGATCCGCCTACAACATATGAATGAAAACAAAGTTATAGTACAGCAGGGTGTGCTTTGTCTGTGCTAGCAAGTGGTGTTTTGCACTAGGCATACATCACAGGCATCTTAGTGACTATAATTTGGTCTAGCTCTAGACTGGCCTGACATAATTAAATGAGATGCCTAACAGAAGTCCTTCCTCCAATATTTTTGTTTTGAAAAAATAAATCAATCATCCAGGACTCTGTTTCCAGGATTTCTATTATTAGATAGTAAGATGAAATAGTTTCAAAAGTGATTAAAAAAGAAAAAAAGGATTAATCAGTATCATTTAACTCATAAAATAAGAAATCGCAATTAGCAATTGGTTATCAGTTACCAGCTCAGCCATATCTGATGATATCCATTGAATCATGTGCTTAATGTGTTCTCTGAGCCCTGTATTTTAGAATGTGAACAAACAAAACTTGAAAATATCACTTGAAAATGCTTGTAATCATTGACTAGAAGGGTTTTCATTATAAATTTACTGAATAAAAGCCTTACTAGCAGCATTATGTATATCCTTTTTTACTGATCAGACTAAGAAATAGTCTTTACCCGTTGATTTTTAGATACAACTTATTAAAATCCATCCACTGTAAACATTTTAAAAAGGGTTTCAATTATGTTCTGTCATTTTCCTTTTTATTCACTAAATTATTATTTTGACTAAAATGTGTTTCTTATTGTTTGTTATTCTACACCAAATAAGACACAATTGGCACTACTGTCGGGGTGTTTATTTTAACCTGCAAAATAGAAGTGTTAGATTTACTTTCCAGTATATAGTTACCAAAATATACTTCTATGTCTCTTTTCTTATTTTCATAAAGTGTTTCAAAATCTAACAAGTCACACAATCACTACTGCAACTTTTTCCTGTATTCCATTATATGAAAAGTTTGTGGTAGTATACAGAAAAACCTTCAAAATCATAAAGTATGGGTACACAAAATGTTTTATCAGTTAAACTTTATTCTTGTTTCAGCAAAGTAGGAACTAACATGTCCATATGTACAGGCAGGTGTTTCTTTGAGATGTTGCTTATTCTTGTTTTATTTTGCTGCAACTCTAACCAGGAGCCAACATATTCAAAAAGATTATTAAGGTTACTGGCTATGAAAATGGGTTATTTGGATAACCACTGATTTTCAGGGGAAATATATAAATAAAATGAACACCTGATACCACATTTTTTATAAAGTTATTCCATTACATTCTTCAAATATTCTTTATTTACAGTACCAGATATTAGTAGCTTGCTCTTCCTTCAGCTTTATTTCTCTCTTTCTTTCTTTCTTTCTTTCTTTCTTTCTCCTTCCTTCCTTTTTTCCTTCCTTCCTTTTTTCCTTCTTTCTTTCCTTTCCTTCCTTCCTTATTTCTTTCTTTCCTTCTTTCCTCCTTTCTTTCCTCCTTTCCTTCTTTCTTTCTCTCTTTCTTTCTCTCTCTCTTTCTCCTTCTCCTTCTCCTTCTCCTTCTCCTTCTCCTTCTCCTTCTCCTTCTCCTTCTCCTTCTCCTTCTCCTTCTCCTTCTCCTTCTCCTTCTCCTTTCTCTTTCTCTTTCTCTTTCTCTTTCTCTTTCTCTCTCTTTCTCTTTCTCTCTTTTTCTTTCTCATCTCTCTTTCATTCTCTCTCATTCCTTCTCTCTCACTCTCTCCTATGTTCTCTCTTTTTTTTTTCTTTGTCTCTTTCTCTCTTCCTCTCATTTTCTTCTCCTCTCATTCTCTCTTTCGTTCTCTCTCTCTCTTTCTTTCTTTCTCTCTCTCTCTTTCTCTCTTTCTCTTTCTTTGTTCATTCATATTCTGTATTTAGAGTGAGTTTTCCCTAAAATTTATGTTAATGGAGAAAAGCATACCAACAGAGATTAGTCTGGGGTTCTCTGTATGTATTAGTGATACACAGAATCACACATAAAGCAGTAACTTTGCAAATCTGCTTAAAGAGAAATTTGGACTACTGTAAGCTCTTGGACCTTTTAGCACCAACTTACCAAAATGAACTCTGAGGCTATCAAATTTTCTTTCAATTTTTGTTAATTAAGTTACATCAGGACTTAATTTTTTTTTTTTTTTTTTGTGCACAGAACTGCTTTTGTTTTTCATCTCTTTGTCTCTGCTACAATGATTCTTCTTCCCTCTTCAAATACAGATAAATTAATTCCTGTTTTACAATTTTAGATCAGTTAAAAGAGCGTTAATTCAGGAGATTCCTCTAAGGCTGAAAGCCATGGGCAGGATACATAATTGTGAAGCAGAGAATGGCTCAAACTAAGCTCTCTAGAAAATCTGTGGAGACTTACAACCATTCAAAGCTGACACAACAAATGCAGAATATACATGTCTCTGAATCAACAGTTCCTGACTGACTTTAATAGCAGCTGGACAGAGCTGAATTGCACATCTATGTCAACAGCACAATAAAAGGAAGCGGTGAAAATAACACATGAAAAGACAAAATACAACAGTCTCAAATTTCAATAAGGAAGTATCCAGTTAGACATCAAGAAATAATTCTTCACAATAATATCAGGAAACATTGGAATTGTCTACCTGGAAAAGCAGTGGAATCTCCATCTCTCACAATTTTTAAGCTATGACTAGGTAAAATCCTGAGTGATCAGACCAGCCCCTGCCACTAACTGTGTTTTGAGCAGGACATTGAACTAAATGGTATCCAGAGACTTCTTTCAACTGACATTTTTTAGATTCCTGTGACAGTAAATCTCAGAGTTCATGCTAGGCACAACATAAGGGTACGCCTAATCCTGTCAGAGAGAGACAGAAACCAGACAATGGCCATGAGAATGGCCAGTATCAGTGGGCTGGAGCATCTCTCCTATTCAGAAAGGCTGAGTGTTGGAGCTGTTCAGCCTGGAGAAGAGAAAGCTTCAGGGAGAATTTATTGTGACATTTCAAAACTTAAAGAGGGCTTGTAAGAAAGAAAGACTTTTTGCCAGTGTCTGCAGTGAGAGGACAAGGGTCAACAGTTTTAAACTGAAAGCTGGTAGATTTAGATTGGATAAAGAGTAAGGTTTTTATGATGAGGATGGTGAGACACCCGAACAGGTTGCCCAGAGAAACTGTGGATGCTCCATCCCTGTAAACATTCAAGGTCAGGCTGGACAGGGCTCTGAGCAACCTGATCTAGTGAAGGATATCCCAGCCCATGGTGGGATGATCTTTAAAGTTCCCTTCCAATCCAGACCATTCTAAGATTCTGTGAGTACTTTGTAATAGTCCATGCCACTTAGGACTGGCTGTTTAGCACAGCAGAATTGCTTTGGAGCAATAGTGCCACACAGCTGATTGCTTATTCTGTCCTAGTGGGATGGGGGACAGAATCAGATGAGTAAAAGTGAAAAAACTCACAGGTTGAGATAAAAACAGTTTAATCATTAAAAAAAAAATAATAATAACAATAGTGACAATAATAGAAAGGAAATAAAAGGAAAATAAAACAGAAGATAAATAGAACACAAGAGAGACACAAACAAAAACAATTACTCACCACCAACCTACTAATGCCCGGACAGTCACCAAGCAGCTACCCCCCCCCACCCCGTCCAAGCCAAGCTTCTCCCTAGTTTTGTTGCTGAGCATGACGTCATATGGTAAGAAATATCCCCTTGGTCAGTGGGGGTCAGCTGTCCCAGCTGTGTCCCTTCCCAACTTTTTGTGCACCCCCAGCCTATTTGCTGGTGGGGTGGGGTGAGAAGCAGAAAAGGCCTTGACTCTGTGTCAGCACTGCTCAGTGATAGCTGAAACACCCCTGTATTATCAACACTGTTTTGGTCACAAATCCAAAACATAGCCCCACACAAGCTTCCATGAAGAAAGTTAATTCTGTCCCAGACAGAAACAGCACACTCTTCCCTTTCCTTTTCTCTTATGACCTCTTAGCTTGTCTGGAATATTTTCACTCACATGGGATCAACTAGGAAATGAGATAAACAATGTGACTGGCTTCTAAAACATTTCTTCAAAAACATGCAGTTCAGATATATGAAAAATTGCTCACTTGCAAAATATTCTGATTTTATGGGCATACATCATGATGTGGAACTTTGCTCATGTAGGCAAGCAGGAGTTATCATTCTGCCCTTGCCAACACTTCCTCAGTGCCTGTTCACTGCAGAGTTGCTTGCTTTTATGTAGAAGCAAATAGAAACAAGAAAGACTCACAATATTTTTGTAAAATGCCAATCCTGATTTGACTATGCAGAATGTAATCTTTGTTTCGGTTGGAAAATAATATTTGTACGGACATTTTTAATTCATGCAAATCTCCAAAGAGAAGCTCTCTTTCTGAGAATATAGATATCCTTGTGTGAACAACTGTATTTGTTCTGGAAACGTCCACTCTGTTGTCCTAAATAGATGTGTGGCATTTAAGAAGCAGGCAGAAAAAAAGAGAATGTTTTAAATTCTTTGACTTTCTTGGTTATGAAGAACTACACAATCATTTTAACAGAACTGGAAGAGCAGAAAGGAGAACTAACAGGAACGCTCAAAGAACAAAGCAAGTCTTCCATCAAAATCTAACTTTTGGCATTTAAAGTGTGTTCAGCAGCATGGCTTGTGGAAAGGCAATGTCTGAATAAATATGCTTTACATTTCAGGTGGCAATGCAAAACAGATTTCCAAACAACTATGTCCAAAGTATTGCAAGACATGAATTTAAATTGAAGGAAGCTCACTGTAACCTTCACAATTAGGAAAATTAAACAAAAAACAAGTTTGGTTTTGTTTTTTCCCTGTTGTTTTTTCTTTTGTGTTGTTTGTTGCTATGTTTCATCTTCTTAACATCACAAAGAATCAAATGCATCTATCTTGTTTATTGCTCACTTTGTCAAGCTGCCCATTTATCAGCATTAAATGCTTCACAGACCTCATTCCACAGGCAGCAGAACATGGTGTCAGCTGTTCTCTGGGATTTATGCTACAGGTATGTTCACTGTAGCTTCCAGAGAAGGGAACTGAGGGGACAGCCATGGAACCAGGACCAATGATGTACTAAAACATTCTCGTTCCAAAACATAGAGCTTGTTTTTACTTTGGACTTTATTTTTAGTGTTGTCCACTTTTCTTCTGACATTTTTCATGCTCTGTAAGGAGCGTAGGTCACATAGCTATAGAAAACTAGTGCGTAACTTAGGCTTGCACAGCTTGAAGGACTGTGTGTTGGGCTCAATCACATGCATGATGTCATAGTCTCCCACTGAAAAAAGAATGGTATGCATTCATGTTAAAGATGCAGAGATTGCCTCCTATTTTACCAACTATTTCCACACACAACTTTGAAATTCCTGTAGCCAGGATGAGTGTGCCACCTTACTGGGCTTCTCACTCAAAGCAAAGTTGCTAAAAGCTCTGCTCCCTGTGTATGGCCAACTCTTCTGGCCTCTTCCCAGTTTCTGGATCACATAGTGCTTAACGACAGTATCGATACAAAGACATGTACCATGTAATATTAACTTATCAAAGAGGTGAAATCTCTTTCCCAAACACAAGGTTCTTCAAATATTGGACCAGAACTGAAACTTGGAATGCCTGCTAACTAGTAAACTAGTCATATGAAGAATATGAAATAGTAGTGAAATAAAGATGTAATTATATTGTTATTTCATCCAGTGGGGGAATAACTTTTGAATCTGTGAGAATGCCCAGGTATCCAGGAAGACAGCATGCTGACTCTATCACTTAAAGAATTAGAAGCATAGGCAGATATAAGGGGTATGGTAGTTTCCTTACTACCTCTAGGACACTTGGTCATTGCAAAGTCTCATATCTCAAAATTCTGAATAACACCTGAGCTTGGAAGGAACTGACACAACTACTTCCTTGTAGTACTGTTAAACCTGAAACCTCTTTTAGAATCAGGTAGACAACTTACGTAGTCATCCCAGACAGAAAATATTACAGAAACATCTTTCTCAGTTCTTAGCACTTGAGAGATGAAACCCAGTTTCAATTTCCTTTTTACCTGAGAGAATTAAAATGTTCATCTCCCGCCCCAGTTAAGGTGTAAGATATAAGTTAAGCTCTCAATCCTTTTTGGGAAAAGCTATTCTCCTTCAATATTAATTAAATATTCACTAGGACAGAAAAAGAAGAGTTTTGATATGCGCAGCCTTGGTTTAAAAAGGGGGAGAACCATTTTTCATTTTACATATTAATGAAAATTTAAGTCTTCCTAATTAAATACTCACTAGAACAGCACTTGGGAGGCAGGTTTCTCATATTGCAGGTAACAGCCCTGACCATTTGGTTAGAATTTCATTACGTCTCTTACTCTGTCTTTCTCTGGAATGATGTATATTTAATTATTTCATGAAAAACCTAATAATTTGAAGGAAGAAACTGAAGATTCCCACTCCTCTACCTGACAGCCAGCTAGTTATTTAGTTATTCACCTGGAAGAGCAGATTGACAGAACTGAAACCCCTTTAACAAAGAGGAAAGTGGGACTAGGTTTCTGAATCTCTGAGTAAAACTCTGAAACAATGTTATCTTTCCTTGCTTTGACTTTTTGACTTAGGAATGCTGAGAACTCCTAGCAATGTAAGTGCCACAAACAATTCAGAATTGTGTTGCCTGAATTGTGTGTTTTTGTATCAATTTACTTGTTTAATCTTAAGTATTGCTGCAAGCAGGCATTTAGTCCTTATTGATCTTGGAGTCACAGAAGCAAAGTGACCATCCACTTAGCTTTGTGGTGCCATTACTAGATTATTAACAATACCAGAACTAAACAGTCTAAATCTCAATTAGCTGTAATTTGCAATGCAATTGCTGTTGTAAGGGTTATGGAAATATCCATTAAGGCCTCTATAACTTAACATGAGGAAGGTCAGATGCTAATGTCCTCAGAATAACCTTACAGTTAGTGAGTAGCTGAAGACTGAATCCACATTTTGGAATTAATTTGGATATTAGGTCGCTGTATCCTAGGGAACCCTCTTAAAATATTTCCTGCACCTTAGTGGATACTGGCCTCGTACAAATCCAATCAACAGTTATTTGCCTGCAGAACTGCACAGACAGTAATGCCACCATGTGTCTTACATTGTATTGCTAAACCACCCGTTTCCTTATTTTCCTCCACTAAGGAGACAGGAAAGCAGAGTTCTAGCCATAAAGGCAAAGACTATTTCTTTTTCCTGACTCCTCAGATGCAGCAGAACTCTGGAGCTACCCTTACACTTGTGAATTAAATGATCTTGGGAACATGTCAAGAGACTAAGGACAGGTAACCCATGTCTGTATTATTAAATTACCCAGTCCTCCCATGCTAATTCTCAAATTATGCCCACACACTCTTTGAGAGAATGCTAGCTGGTGCAGATGTTAAATCTGAAATGAATCTTTCTAGCAACATAGATGACTTAAGATCCAGGCCCTGGAGAAGTTTTGTGGAACTAATTTATCTGTAGCCAAGTAGCCATGTATTCCATAGTCCTGGCAAGGCATTTTTCACATATAATGACTTCAAAATATGTGATAATAATATAGAGTAATTTATCAATACTTTTTAACCATGTCAAAAATTCCTTATAACATTTAGACGTCTGTGAGTATCAGTTTATCCACAAATTATATTTTTACTAGTAACATTTGTGGTAATGTATTAAAAAGAAATAATGTGACTTTGATCAGAATTCAGCATTAATCAATTAATTACACTCTTTATCAGGAAATGTAGTGAGAGGACAAGGGATAATGGTTTTAAACTGAAAGAGGGCACATTTTGGTTAGATATTAGGAAGAAGTTTTTCACTGTGAGGGTGGTGAGACACTGGAACAGGTTTTCCAGGGAAGTTGTGGATGCCCTGTCCCTGGAGGTAGTGGAGGGTGTCCCTGCCCATGGCAGGGGAGTTGGAACTAGATGATCTTTAAGGTCCTTTCCAACCATAACAATTCTGTGATTCTATGATTCTATGATTCTATAAATTTATCTAGAGATCACTCTAGATCCCTATTACTATAATTATTACATAAATTCAGTTAAGTCCAAACATATATTAAAAAGCCAATTTTGCTTGCTTTGTCTATATTAATTGTGAAAAGTAATGGTGAAACAGATCAACAAATCAAAGATCTTGTAGAATATCTTGTGAAATTGTAGGAGTAAAATATTTTTTTAAAATTTATTAATATATATATGAAGATAACAGACATTCTTAAGAGTGCCTGAGAAGGATGCTAAAATCACTATGGTATACATAATATGAGCTTTTGTGGGCTACACTCTTCTCTGAATTTCCTCTATAAGAAGTAATAATGAGTTCATTTCACCTTTCGTTATGTCTCCAGGGGAACGTATTCTATTCTGTTAATCATAAAACTGTCCAAGGTTCTGGTTTTTCAGGTATTTATAGCTTCCGTCATGGTGTTTCCCAGCGTCTAATAATTTATTCATACAGCACCCTTTGGAGTGGGTATTAGTAACTCTTTATTCTGATGAGATGATGAAGACTTTAGATATCATAAAATTAAATACTGGAAGTCTGAAGAGAAACAGGGTGATGACTTCTGCCTAGGGCAAACGCATAAACGTGTTCTGCTGTTACTTTAAAACAAAACAAAACAAAACCAAACCACCCACAAACCAAACACCCCCCCAACTTTCTTCTTGTTCAGGATTAATTGCGTCTTTCTTTCTGAACATCCTCCATGTCTTGTATCATAGTTAACTCTTCCAGTCCTCACAAAGTTACATTGTATATGACAGAGTGCTATTGGAAAACACTTAATCTGAAATTCCATGAGAGTTAAGACAATGCTTTAAAAAATTATCATCTCACTCACAGGTGTTGGGGGTCCTGGTGGACAGCAGGATGACCATGAGCCAGCACTGTGCCCTCGTGGCCAAGAAGGCCAATGGCATCCTGGGGTGTATTAGAAGGGGTGTGGTCAGTAGGTCAAGAGACGTTCTCCTCCCCCTCTACTCTGCCCTGGTGAGACCGCATCTGGAATATTGTGTCCAGTTCTGGGCCCCTCAGTTCAAGAGGGACAGGGAACTGCTGGAGCAGAGCCACAAAGATGATTAAGGGAATGGAGCATCTCCCTTATGAGGAAAGGCTGAGGGAGTTGGGTCTCTTTAGCTTGGAAAAGAGGAGACTGAAGGGTGACCTAATCAATGTTTATAAATATGTAAAGGGTGAGTGTCAGGAGGATGGAGACAGGCTCTTCTCTGTGACATCCAGTGATAGGACAAGGGGCAGTGGGTGCAAGCCGGAACATAGGAGGTTCCACTTGAATATGAGAAAAAACTTCTTCACGGTGAGGGTGACAGAGCACTGGAACAGGCTGCCCAGAGAGATTGTGGAGTCCCCTTCTCTGGAGACATTCAAAGCCCGCCTGGATGCGTTCCTGTGTGATCTGATCGAGGTGTTCCTGCTCCGGCAGGGGGATTGGACTAGATGATCTTTTGAGGTCCCTTCCAATCTCTAACATTCTGTGATTCTGTGATTCTGTGTTTTTCTTTTTTCTTTTTGTTATTGCTCTAGTTGTTATTGATGTGTAATTAGAATATAAATCAATTATTCTTATAATTTGTCACTGTTCATAGAAATGGAGGTAATGTCAGCCAGTATACTCGCTGAGGTCACACTGTGTTTCAGCTGAAGATGCAAAGGTTTCTGTGCTTGTTCTTACTGGTACATTAGATGCGTTGAACAGTTAATAGTCACACAAGAAATCTGTTGTAAAACCAATCAATTTACCTTTACTATTTCATAGTCCCCACTCCTCCCTTGGCTCTGGTCTCCCTGTAGTGCTAACACCTAACCAGCCCTACACTCCCCCACCCCCTCCACTGCTGCCCAGTCTCTGGAGCCCATCATGAGTGACCAGGAACCTCCACTCCCCAAAACAGGGGCTTACCATGCCTCCATACCCCCAAGCCTTCCATGCCATGTCCCTTTCCCAAGAAGCTGTATATGATCTGCCTCTGTGTGGCCTGAGAAAGCCCACTGACAGCCCACAGCAATTACATGCCTCCACAGCAGATCCTTCATGAGACCAGATCTCTGTAAGTTGTGAGGACACACTGCACTGAGAGGGAATGCCTGGAGTCCCTACTGCCCCTGTGGTGAGCCCCATCTGTGGGGCCCCCACCCTGCTCGTGGCCAAGGACCCTATTGCAGTCCTCTGGGGCCATCATCCCCACCCCAGTGATGCTGCAGCAGGGCCGTTCTCCTGTTCTCCACAGCCCTTCCCAGCCGAGCCATGGGCAGGTACCCTTCTAGTCTAGTTCTTTTCCTAAAAATTATCTTGGTATTTGATAATGTGGACCAGAAGGGAAATACAGAGAGATAGTTTTTAGTGAAGGTAGAGGAACTTTTGTTCTATTTGGAAACCTATAGGATTAAAAAAGAGGAAAGAATAGCCATTGTCTTAATTATTTAAGAGAAATAACTTATTTAATTATATTTTTCCCAAAACATCAGTCTGATAGATGTACTGTGAGAATGACACATCATTCGTGGTGAGAAAAGCAAATGAATATGTGATTTCTGTTCCCCACCTAAGTACGTTGAGTAAAATGTCCAGCTATTCACATCCATCAAAGGAAAGATTATTCTGTCCATGTACAGAAGAACAATTTTTAAATATTTGAATAATTTAAAAGAAAGCAGTTCTTCTCAAGATGGCTACAGGATGCATGTATTTCCACTATTAGCAGGGGATACAAGTCTTTAAATCTTATGGTTTGGACTTAAATGCTTTTTTTTTTTTTTTTTTTTTTTTGGTTAAAATTTCACTTTCAGTGGCTGAGTCCTGTTTTGAACTACACTCAAGCGTTAAACTTAGTGTATAGTACAAACCTTTCTACCAACAGCTAGTATATCCTAACATACTGTAGCTGGAATACTGAAGAAGACCTATATGTTGAAAACAAAAATAGGCATACAAAACTGACAGTAGTCATTTTTTAAGAGTCAGTCTTGATCATTTTTCACACAAGGTTCTTTTAATTTGTGGAAAATGCAAGTATTCTAAATGATTTTACAACAACTCTTACTTATTCAGATAATCTTAATAGTTCACCTTTGGACGATAGTAGGTTTTAGTGTATTTCTGATAATATATTCTTTTTTTCTATTGATGAGTTTTCTTCCCTTTTGGAAATGTGCTTTGCATGACTATCCCGTATTTGCAATTTACTGGAATCTTCATATACAGCTTTATTTTTCCTTGTTCTTGCCATAGGCCTTGCTTCTGATTCATTGCTTCTCTCACGTTAGCGTTGCATCAGCAGTTTCTGTGCCTGCAAGAACACTGTTTGCTTTACATGTTATCAAATGGTTTTGTGATGTTACTGCAGATGGTCTTTACAAAACTTTATCAGATTAATATTCATCCTATTTTCCTGTTCATTGTGGCTTTGTTAATTTACTATGAAGTGCCGGATTTTTACAGGCTGTTCAAAGGGACATAATCATAATAGTTACATCTTTCTCTTCTTCATACTTTATCAGATATCCTCATTGCTGACTTAATAACTTCTTCAGTTTAACCAATAGTGACTTCCTAATATGAATATATCCCTGCTGCTTGATGCTAACTTCTTGTTTCCATTTTCTTTGTGCACATCTGTGAAAGATACAGTACGAAACAGAAACCAAGTTTGAATCTTCAGCATCATGGAATTAAGGGCTTTTTAAGACCTCAATGGCCATGACCCGTGGGACTCATGAGGAGCCCCATCTCATCCCCTCAGGGCCATCAGCCCCTGACCTACTGACACCACAGCAGGGCTGGTCTCCAGCTCTCTACCACTCTGTTCTGCCCCAATATGGCCCCACTGCCCAGCACCCACCTGCAGGCCCACATGCCAGCCCAGCCTCAGCCCATCCCTGTCCCCAGGGAGGTGCCCAATGCCCAGGGCTGGGCATGACCTGGTGGTCCCCACCTGCCCTGATGATGATGACTGGGGTGGTGGGACAGGCCCTGGCTGGCAGCTCTCTGTTCTTTAGGGATCTGTCAGTTCACATGACACCATGACACTAAGATGCCTCCTGTTAAAATCTTGAAATCTCAAATTTGGGATCTCTGCCTTAGGCTTGGAAGACCACTGATCATTCACCAATCAACATGAAGAAGCAGCTGTGTCTCAGATCTACAGACAGTGTAAATACATTTATATGGACTAGCTTAAGGATTGCCTGTTTCAAATACTGTTATTGTCTCTTGAATTTTCTTTGAACACTTGATGCTTGCCATCCACCCAGAGGAAAAAAAAAAAAAAAAGTCTTGGTATCTCCAGAAAGAAGATTTCCTTTCATAAATTATCAAGGATGTGCTTCTTTGGAGAAAAAGAAAAAGAAGAAAAAAGCTCACAAAACACTACTAACACAAAGTTAAAATCATTTATTGATAGCAAATAACTAAAGCTGAGCCTCTCCGGGATTATGCAAAACACAGTGAGAATTAACACCTTATCGATTAGTTGGCTGGCAAAGCTAAACACAAATTTGCCTGCAATCATTTAAAAAGTAATCCAAAGCAACTCTCAAATTTCCATTTCTTCCATTTGGGGACTTTCACAGAGTTTTCTAGCTAGATGTCAACTTCACATTTTCTGCCCTACCTATCTCAGTTAACAGTCTGTCAAAGTTCCTAAAGCACAAGGTTTGCAAAAGTGTTGTCTTTTCTCCCCTTGCTTTATATTTCTATATACCAAACTAGTCATTCTAGCCTCCTCTTATGATCAACAGAAAGAAAAAGTACTTCTAGGGAGCAATTAGTGTACTCTGTTTCAGGCAGCTACTTTAGGATGAAATGAATCACTCTCTAGATGTATCCATATCCACCCCTTGACAGTAATGGCTAGCTGATTACAATGATAGCTTTCAGTGCCTGACTCAGATGTATGTGTGCATTCTAAGTGTCTAGAATTAAGAAGTGGATCCCATCTAAATTCCGAGTGGTTTTGCTGAGACAGAACCAGATATATGAAATGAAAAACCCAACACCTAATCTGGTTGTTCATTTAATTTGCAAGTCAAGTTGCCTCGTAATTGATTAGAATCCATGCAGCAGTTTGGCTGCTTTTGAGCCACTAACCTATCCTGGAGTTCGATGGGGATTTTTTTAGCAGTAATGCTAGTTTAAGCAGTCCTTCTGCCTCTGTGGAGCAGCTGTTTGTAGCTGCCAGTGTAGTAGAATCTGTGAAACAAAAAAAATCCCGAGCATAAATAGTGGCCTAAGTAGATCCTCAAAGCAAGCCAGAGAACTAATGGTGCTTGGAGACAGCTAGAAATGTGAAGTTCTAAGATATGGTAGAGATTTGTCTTTTGTATGAGCTTGGATATGAATTTCAGAAATGTAGTCAGGCATTTCTATTAACTCAAAACTGGAGTTTAAAACTTCTCCCAGTTCTTCAGTAGAGCCAAGGTTATTTGTTTAACTTTTCCTAACTATAAAATTATTTTTTTAAGCTTATGGTCTACGAGAAATCAAATTAAATTTACCTTAGAAGTGCTGAGTTGTTTCTATATGGTTATAAAGGGTTAGCTGAGGTATAGACATCTGCATTTTCCATCTGTAAGTCTGAGTATTTTTACCATGCTTGCAAAAGTTCTAGCATACATAAAAAACTGGGGTTAAGGCATTGTAATTCGGTCAGTTATTTCAAAAGAGACTCTGACCATAATAGCCTCTACTTCCACATCTTTCCTAATTTTCTGATTAGATTATTATAATTCAGCATAGAAACACAGAAAACAAAGACTGAACGATATCATCTCCACATAAAGTACTTTGATGACCCTGCTTACCTCAGGGGAGAATTGTAAGAGGGAGTTGAAATTTTAGGTAAACTATTGAAATATTGTCATCTGCTTAGTTCTTATGAGGCAGGCCTTTGAGAATATATTGCACGACAACTGAGGTCAGTGAGAGTTATTCCATGCTTAACAACCTAGATCTGATTCCTTTGTCAGCCCTTTGTAGTTTCACAAAAATGACTATTTTTCACTAATGCATGAAATTTTGTAATTTTGTTCTTGGAAAGGTTAACTATGGGCCTTTCCAGATGATATGCAGATCAAGATGCAAAAGATTGTTAAACAAGCTTTATACTCAAATCCATAATCTTTATAGAACTACTTAAGTCTATCAATCCAAAGTGCAAAATCACACTTGACTGCATGGAGGAAGTTGGGAGAATGCATGTTCCTTCTTCCTTCTTTTTTTTTTCCTCCAAAAAAATTATAGAAAACCATCTGCCATGTATGGAAAGTCTGTAGTAAAGATATGTATATATTACAATATATAATCTATATACTTACATTTTCCTTAGGAACAGTATGCATTAACAAATTTCCAGCAAGTAAAATTCAGATTATGTGAAAGAAACCTATGACTGAGCAGCAGTATAGATTGAATTTGTTTATGGCAACAAAGTGCGATTTTCTACCTAGCCCCTCTCCGTAGTATTTTGTTTGAATCTAATTTGCTGTGGTGTGCTTCTTTTCTTTCTTAACAACTGTGTTAATTCTGGTTCTTTCTTTCTTTTATTTTAGAAAGGGTTATTAAGGGTATCATTCATCTGAAAAGAGATCACAGAATCACAGAATCACA